>NC_053436.1:10766883-11066883 GCF_007990345.1 Gossypium hirsutum | reverse complement strand
CTTCCCTCGCACATTTTCTTCTCTTTTGCTTTTTGGGAATTATTACTTCTTAAAAATGTTTCCACCTTTAATTGTAATGCTAGGTAAGGTAGAATCAGGGAGTGAGCTTTTGTTGGGGCATGTGAATTCTTTGTTGTATCACTAGCTTTGAAGGTAAATACCCACACTTTTCAATGATGGTTAATTGGAAGTTGCCTCGTCAAAGATGAAAAAAGCTCAATACCAATGGCTCATCACTTGACAATCCCAGTAAGATAGTGGTGGGGAAAATTATTCGAGATCATGTTGGTGGTTTGGTTATAAGAAGTTATCGATATATCCCCAAAGCTAACATCATGAAGGCTGAGTTGCGTGCGTTGTGAGATGACCTTAAACTTGTTGTTCATTTGAAAATCTCGCATTTAGAAATAGAAGTCGATTGTACTATTGTTGTTTCTTTTATTTCTACTATGCTTATTACTAATCCTCTTCTTGCAATGTTGATTAATGATTGTAGGTTGCTTTGTACTTCTATCCTGAATACTAGAATTAAACATATTGATCGCGTGATTTCGTGATAGGTTCTAAATATTTATAATTACTCGTTCTTGAACTAACTATTATTGCGATGTAGGCAAGTGTACCTATCGAACAGTAGTATAGTTTTAGCAAGACTGGATTATCGAACCCAAAGGAACTAAAAGTACTAGTAATGACTGTCTTTTTATTATCTAGCCTAAGAATAAAGAGGTTTTGTTTTAATTAACTAAGAACACATAGAGAAAAGAATTGGGGAATTGCTTTTGGGAAAAATTGATTGACTTAAGACAATACCTAAGGAAAAATCCACCTAGACTTTACTTGTTATTCTGGCTCCAAATCAGATGATTTATTCATTCAACTTGTTCCGTAGGTTTCATCGTAATCCGGCAAAATCATGTCACCCTATCTCTAGACGCGCAATCAACTCTGCTTAATTATGACAAATGTACTCTTAGACAGGGTCTATTCCTCCTCTGAATAAGAGCTTATCTTGAACTAGTATCCTGGGATATCAAAACAAGAATTAAGAACAAGTTAAATATTTATCATACGATTTAGAAAATAATAACAAGATTCATCTTAGGTTTCATTCCCCTTAGGTATTTAGGGGTTTTAGTTCATAACTAAATAAGAAAACATCTCAGAATAATAAAGAATACAAAACATA
The DNA here is from genome assembly GCF_007990345.1 of Gossypium hirsutum. NCBI lineage: Eukaryota > Viridiplantae > Streptophyta > Magnoliopsida > Malvales > Malvaceae > Gossypium > Gossypium hirsutum. Next base: position 11,065,694 of record NC_053436.1, on the reverse strand, counting down.
AAGTAAACCTAAAACTCCTGGAGGGAAATTGAGGAGAGATCTTCAGCCTTGATGATGAATCTGGCTTTTAAGATGGATCATCGGCTTTTCTTGGAGTAATTCCTTACTCCCTATTCTCCATCTCCCTTTTCTTCCTCCTCTAGGGTGTATTTATAGGCTTTGGAATGCCTAGAAGCCTTCAAAATTAGCCTTTCTCGAATTGGACTCAACCTGGGCTCAGCAGGGACATGCCCATGTAACACGCCCGTGTTCGATTACTTCAGGCCGTGCTCGAGCTTGCCAAATTGACATGGCCGTGTGGTCTACCCGTGTAAGGAGGTCCAGGCCATGTTAGTTTCGTACTTTGGCCCATTTTTTCCTTTTTTGGCCCGTTTCTATTTCCGTTCGCTCTCCTATGCTCTCCTAAGTGTAAAACATGAAATTAAAGCATTAGAAGCATGGAATTCACCACTTCTAATGGAAAATCATCCATAAAATGTGTTAAACATGGGGTAAAAATATGTATAAATTACGATTTATCAAATACCCCCACACTTAAGCATTTGCTTGTCCTCAAGAAAAATTCTCAACTCATAATCAAAATAAATTCTTCTCAACTTATAATTTCTATCGATAATATCTCAGAATAATCCATAGGTAATCATATTTTGAAAATTCAACTAAAAGAACATAAAAGTTTCAAACGTTCCAAGTTGAGTATTTAATCATGCAAACATAGGTGTCTCTCCGCATCTAAGTAATTACCTTTGATTCAGAATATCACAGAGTTTCACATCCTCACTAAAGATTCAATCAAATCACTCGAGGTGTTTAAGGACAATAAATGAAGCACTCAATAGTCAATAATGAAAAGTCATTACCATAGGCTTGCAAGAAAATCAAATCTCCACCACTATAATTTAAGATGATACATCAATCAAAAGGTCTTTAGAGGGTTGCAGTGAGGCTTGGTTAGGGGGGTGTGGTCACAAGCTGAAAGAAAGGGTTAGAATCGAGATTGAATTGACAAATTGCCTAACTAGAAAAAAAGTTAATCTTCACTTGCGTACAACAGAGCTTCTTCTCAAAATATGAAATTACAGATATGTATACATAGTTTTTTTTCTTTTTTTTAAGAACAAGTTAAAATAATATAGACTAACTATTAAGAACAAAACATAGCTAAGCAATCCATTCAACTCAAATCTCAATAAAAAATACAGGGATTAATTTAGGGGATTTCAACAATAATGGGTTAAAGGTTAATATTAAGGGTAATACAAGAAATGGCTTGTTAGACTCAAGAGGGTTTACTAGGGGTTAATCGTGAAGGTAGGCTTTTCATGGTATGAGTGGGTTAATCCTAAGTACCTTAATCATTTTGACATATCAAATCAAATGGTGTGGTCTCGACATGCATAATTAAGCAAGTTCTAGAATAACAGTTCAATACTGACGCACTCAAAGCAATAATAAAAGTGAGCATGAAAGAATTAATAGATGCTCAAAAGGCTAAAAAATCTCACAAAAATTATGGCTTTTTGATGTTAAGACTTGTGACTTCCAATTCAAAGTAATACCTAGACTTGGGGAAACAACCTATAATTTTAAATTCTTAAAAATCAACTTATCATGCTTGATTCTCTAATGTCTTAAAGTTTTAAACAATCAATGCATAAATCCCTATGTTTTAATTCAAGATATATCAATCAAAATCATAAATCAATTAAAATTTAACCTAAATATGATATGAGAGCTTTTTAAGAGAACAAGGTGATTATTCAGGGATTTTTCTGATAATGACATGAATGCTCTCCCCTCCCCCCACACTTAAGATGTACATTGCCCTTAATGTACAAAGATATATATTAAAGTATAAGAATAAGAGAGGGGAAGAAGTGGAACTTCGTGTATCAAGAATGGATGTTATTTTTGGATTGGTGAGATCGAGTATTAGAACTAAATCTAGATGTTAAGCATGATTCTGAATGATAAAAAGAGAGTGAAGGGAATAATCTGATAGTAGTCACAAAGATAAGCCGTGTTTAAAAGAGAAAGAAATGAATCTCAAAAACTTAATGGGAGGAAAATAAAAAGGATTATTCTAATTTTTCAAATGGCACGGCTGAGGCATATGCCCGTGTGCACCGTGGCTTGGCCGTGTTTGTCGCGAATTAAGATGTCGTCACACGGCCTTCTGGCACGCCCGTGTGCATAGATCATGTAGCTATGTGATCATGTTACACGACTGTATGTGATGTGGTTCGGTTTTCCCACTGTCGTGTAGCTCCACACACGTTCGTGGTATTGCGATAGTATTGTTCATGGGTGCTAGACACGGGTGTTTCGCACGCCCGTGTTTATTTGGGAGATTCGACCACGGCCATGTCGCACGGTCGTGGCATTTTATCGCAGCCTGTGTTTGGGGAAATCTTCTACCTTGTTTTCGTATGGCCATATCGCACGGCCATGTTTCCATCCATATTGGTCACACGACCTTAAGCACGGCCGTGTGCTAGGCCGTGTGGAGTTGGGAACCTGTGCTTCAAGTACTTTGTTAGTGACCTAAATGTTTAAAACTTGAAATTTAAATATTTTAAAACCATTAGTATTCAGGTTGCCTCCCGAGAAGCGGTTGTTTATAGTCTAAGCTCGACTGTTACCTTATTGGTTTATTCAGGGCGGTTTGTGAAGTCGTAGCTCCTCTCCATCGAATTTAAAATTCTCACCATTATAAAGTTTGAGATGGTATCCATTTACTTTGAAATTACCGTATGATGGGTGACTTACCTCTATTGTGCCATATGGAAGAACAGATTGAATTACGAAGGGTCCTGAACATCGTGATTTTAGTTTCCCGGGAAACAATTTGAGTCTTGAGTTGTATAGTAAGATGAGATCTCCAACTTCAAATTGTTTTCGTTGCTTTAAATGAACGTCATGGCGCTGCTTTGTTGCTTCCTTGTATAGGCATGAATTTTCGTATGCATTAGCTCGCCATTCATCAAGCTCGTTCAGCTGCATCAACCTATTTTTTCCTGCAAGTTCAGGATCAAGGTTTAGAAATTTAATAGCCCAAAAAGCTTTATGCTCTAGTTCGAATGGTAGATGACAACTTTTTCCATAAACAAGTCTGTACGGTGATGTCCCCATGGGAGTCTTAAAAGCAGTTCTATAAGCCCATAAGGCATCGTCTACTTTCGTTGCCCAGTCTTTTCTGTTTGATTCTACTATTTTTTCAAGGATCCATTTGATTTCTTGGTTTGCTACTTCAACTTGTCCATTAGTTTGAGGATGGTATGGGGTGGCTGTTCTATGATGAACTCCGTATTTCTTAAGGGTTTTTTCAAATTGGGTATTACAAAAATGAGTGCCCCTGTCACTGATAATTGCTCTAGGTGTTCTGAATCTCGAGAAGAGTTTTTTAAGGAAACGTACTACCACTCTAGCATCATTAGTAGGTAGAGCTTGGGCTTCTACCCATTTGGACATGTAGTTAACTGCTACTAAGATGTATTTAATCCCAAATGAACTGGGGAATGGGCCCATGAAATTGATACCCCAAACGTCAAATATTTCACATGAAAGCATATAGTTTTGAGGCATTTCATCACGTTTAGATATGTTATCTGTCCGTTGGCATTTGTCACATGAAGTAACATACCTGATAGCATCTTTGAATAATGAAGGCCAATAAAAACCTGATTCAAGTATTTTATGTGCGGTCTTAGTTCCACTATAGTGTCCTCCGATTGGCCTTGAGTGGCAATGTTCCAATATTTTTGAAGTTTCTGATCCTGTAACGCATCTTCTAATGACTTGATCTGCATATCTGCAAAATAGAAATGGGTGGTCTCAAAAGTAGTTTTTCACATCATTAAAGAATCGCTTCTTTTGCTGGTGTGTTAACCCTTTTGGGATAATGTTAGCAGCTAAAAAATTAGCGATGTCTGCAAACCAAGGTACCTCAGAGTTAGATATAGCGAAAAATTGTTCTTCAAGGAATGAATCATTTATTTCAACGTCATCTAGTTCTCTGGTATTGTATTTCTTGAACCTGGATAGATGATCAGCCGCGAGATTTTCAGCTCCTTTCTTATCCTGAATCTCCAAGTCGAATTCCTGCAATAGGAGAATCCATCGAATGAGTCGAGGTTTTGCTTCAGTTTTAGTTAAAAGGTAGCGAAGGGTGGTATGGTCAATGTAAACAACAATTTTAGATAATATGAGATATGATCAAAATTTATCAAATGCAAAAACCATAGCTAGAAACTCTTTTTCCGTAGTAGTATAATTTTCTTGTTCAGCCGTTAAGGTTTTGCTGGCGTAATAGATAGGTTGAAAATGCTTGTCTCTTCGCTATCCCAGTACTGCACCTACTACAAAGTCACTCGCATCACACGTTAGTTCAAATAGTAAGTTCCAATCAGGTGCAATTATGATTGAAGCATTAATTAATTTATCCTCTAAAGTATTAAATGCTTCTAAACATTCTTGGTCGAAGTTAAAAGGTATATCTTTTTTTAGCAATTTAGTCAAAGGCTTAGCTATTTTAGAAAAATCCTTAATAAATCTTCTAGAAAAACCAGCATGTCCTAAAAAGCTTCTAACAGCCTTAACCGAACTAGGAGGTGGTAATTTTTCGATTGTTTCTATTTTAGATTTATCCACCTCAATCCCTTTACTAGAAATTTTATGCCCTAATACAATACCTTCTTGAATCATGAAGTGACATTTGTCCCAGTTAAGCACAAGGTTTGTTTCCTTACATCTTATTAAAACTCGTTTTAAATTTTTAAGGTAGAGATGGAAAGAGTTACCAAATACTGAAAAATCATCCATAAATACTTCCATGATATCTTCCACGAGTTCGTCGAATATAGCCATCATACAACACTGAAAAGTGGCAGGAGCATTACATAATCCAAAAGGCATTCTACAATAAGCGAACATACCATATGGGCATGTGAATGTTGTCTTTTCTTGATCTTCAGGAGCTATTGGGATTTGGAAGTAACCAGAGAGTCCGTCTAGAAAGCAGTAATACATGTGTCCGGATAATCTTTCCAACATTTGGTCAATGAATGGCAAGGAGAAGTGATCTTTTCTTGTGGCATCATTCAGTTTCCTGTAGTCTATGCAAACTAACCACCCTGTGACTGTTCTTGTTGGGATTAATTCATTCTTCTCATTGGTCACAACCGTCATGCCTCCTTTCTTGGGGACAACCTGCACTGGACTTACCCAAGAACTGTCACAAATAGGATAAATAATTCCAACATCTAGAAGTTTAATTACCTCGGCTTTTACAACTTCCTTCATGTTGGGGTTCAGAATTCTTTGAGCTTGCACACACGGTTTGTATTCATCTTCCATCAAAATTTTGTAGGTGCAAAAAGAAGGACTGATTCCTTTAATGTTAGAAATTTTCCAAGCTATGGCCTTTTTATGTTCTTTTAATACTTGGATTAATTCCTCTTTCTCCTTGGGTTGCAAGTTAGAAGCAATAATAACTGGTAATGTAGAATTATTTCCAAGGAATGCGTATTCTAAGTGGTTTGGTAATTATTTAAGTTCTAGTTTGGGAGGCTCCTCAATAGAGGGTTTTTGCTTAAGTTCATCGTTTATCTTAATGCCCTCATATTCTACTTGTCTTGACGAATGGTCATTAGGTTCCTCACCTGTCTGCTCGCCTTGAGCTGGATACGGTTCGGTCGTCTCCTTCTGTATAATTTCTTGAAAAGAATCTTGAGTAATATGATCAATAGAGTCAATAAAATAACATGAATCATCATGTTCCCTAGAGAATCTCATAGCATAGTAAATTTTAAAGATAATCTCCTCGTCACCTACTCTAAGTACCAATTTACCGTCACCCACATCGATTACAGCCCTAGCAGTGGCTAGAAATGGGCACTCTAAAATTAAGGGTACTTCCACATCTTCATCCATGTCAAGCACAACAAAATCAACAGAGAATATGAATTTATCTACTTTCACGAGTATGTCTTCTATAATACCCCTAGGATATTTAACAGATCTATCGGCTAATTGAATACTCATTCTAGTAGGTTTAGGTTCCCTAAGACCAAGTTGTTTGAACATTTTATATGGCATCAAATTAATGCTAGTGCCTAAATCAGCTAGTGCTTTTTCAACATTCAGACTACCAATTAAGCAAGGGATAGTAAAACTTCCTAGATCTTTCAGTTTGGTTGGCAGCTTGTTTTGGAGTATGGCTGAGCACTCATTGTTGAGTTCTACTGTAGATAAGTCCTCGAAATTCCTTTTATTTGTTAGAAGCTCCTTCAAAAATTTGGCGTATGTAGGCATCTGCGAGATGGCTTCAACAAAAGGTAAGTTTATATGTAAATGCTTAAAAAGTTCAAGAAACTTACCGAATTGTGCATCAATGCGATCTTTTTTCAATTTTTCTGGATATGGAACTGGTGGTTTGTATTCCTCCGGCACTGGTTTGTCATTATTTTCGGGTTTTCTTCCCTCCTTTCGCTTTCTACGGCTTCTTGTGCTAACTTCTTTTCAGATTCCGCTAACACTTTCCCACTCCTTAGTGTAACTACTTTGACATGCTCTTTTGATTTGGTGTTACTACGTAAACTTCCTAGTGGTCTTTCCGAGATCAGTTTGGACAGCTGGCCTATCTGAGTTTCGAGCCCTTGGATTGTTGATTCTTAAGTGCTGTCTCGGTGTTCTAGAAACAGGTTTCTGATACTGATATAAACTTTGAGAGCATCTCTTCAAGGTTTGGCTTCTTTTCCTGTTCGTAGGGTGGTTGTTGAAAACCCGGAGGATGTTGTGGCCTTTGATTTCCTTGGCCTCCCCACGAAAAATTGGGATGGTTCCTCCAACCTACATTATAAGTCTTACTATATGGATTGTTTTGAGGTCGAGGATTATTACCCATGTAATTTAATTGCTCGTTATCCATGTTGTGGCCATAAGGTTGGTATTCCAAATAGCTTGTTCCACCGCTACTTGCTTCGCACTGCATTACTAGGTGAACCTGTGAAGAACTAAGAAAACCATCAATCTTTTTATTTAAGAGTTCTACCTGATTAGAGATCATGGAGGCCGTATTGACGTTATAAATGCCGGCTGTTTTCGTTGGCTTTGTCCTCATGACTTGCCACTGATAGTTATTCAGTGACATCTCCTCAATAAACTCATAGGGATCTTCAGGTGTTTTATTATTGATGGTTCCGCCAGCAGCTGCATCAATCATTTACCGAGTCGAAGGATTCAGACCATTGTGGAATGTTTGTACTTGGAGCCAAAGTGGTAACCCATGGTGGGGGCATCTTCTCAAAAGGTCCTTGTATTTCTGCCATACATCGTAGAGTGTTTCTAAATCCATATGCACCAAAGAAGAGATATCATTACGTAATTTAGCCGTTTTAGCCGGCGAAAAATATTTTAGTAAAAATTTTTCGGTCATTTGTACCCAAGTAGTAATTGACCCTCATGGTAACGAGTTCAACCACTGTTTAGCTTTGTTCCCCAATGAAAATGGAAACAACCGAAGACGTATGGCATCATCATAAACGCCATTAATTTTAAATGTATCGCATAGTTCTAAGAAGTTGGCTAAATGAGCGTTGGGATCCTCATCCTGCAAACCATCAAACTGAACAAATTGTTGTATCATTTGAATGGTGTTAGGTTTTAATTCAAAAGTATTTGCAGCTATAGCAGGTCTAACAATGCTTGATTCAGCTCCTATTAAAGAAGGTTTAGCATAATCATACATAGTGCGTGCAGCAGGATTTTGATTAACCGCAATTGCAGGAGGTAGTTGATTGCCTTTGTTTTCAGCCATCTCTTCGGTTGGGGGTTGAGTATTGTCTTCTTGCTCATTCTCCGTGTATCTTAAGCCGTGCCTTATTTCTCTTTGGTTTCTACGAACTGTACGATCAATTTCTTCGTCAAAAAGTAATGGTCTTGACGGGTTTCTTCTAGTCATAAGCTATAAAAACCTGCCAAGAGAAAGAAAGAGTAGGTTAATAAATAATAATAAAAAAATTAAATTAAATTGCAAGAAAAATAAATGGCTAAAGTAATAAAAATTGAGCGTTCCTAATATCTTAGATCCCCAGCAACGGCGCCAAAAACTTGATCGCGTGATTTCGTGATAGGTTTTAAATATTTATAATTACTCGTTCTTGAACTAACTATTATTGCGATGCAGGCAAGTGTACCTATCGAACAATAGTATAGTTTTAGCAAGATCGGATTGTCGAACCCAAAGGAACTAAAAGTACTAGTAATGACTATCTTTTTATTATCTAGCCTAAGAATAAAGAAGTTTTGTTTTAATTAACTAATTATCTAAACTAAGAATGTAACACCCCTTACCTGTATCCGAGGCCGGGCTAAGGTACGAGGCGTTACCAGACAAACATACAAACATTAAACTAAAATACGACCCATAAAATTTTATTCATATTTCAAAGCATTCATTCTCTTACACATAGTCCCTTATTTGAGCCTACGGAGCCCAAAACATACTTTAGAAAGGGTTTGGGACTAAACCGAGAACTTACGAAAATCTTGGAAATTTCATGCTTTAAGGCTCCACACGCCCGTGTCCCAAAGTCGTGTTCCATACACGGCTGAGACACATGGTCGTGTCTCTGCCTGTGTGGAATATACCTAGGCTATTTTCCAAGCTTTGGTCAACCTTGATCTCTTACGCACTTATACAAAATCAAAAGCATATAACATGGTATTCATTTAATGATTAAACATCCTCAATTAAACCACAAACATAGCATTTGTATGTCATCATACATGTGTCTCTCATACTCATTTTACCTTGTTTATTATAGTACCACTTATACATTTATACCAAGATTATCATCTTACCAAATATCTTCAGCTTAATCATCAAGCATTCATATTTAAAGCTAGATCATATCTTTATAAAATACCATGATTCAGATGCACAGAATAACATGTTTGCCTGAAACATTTCAATTCAATTCCATACCCAACAAGCATTACATTGAGACTAGTCATATATATATATACATGTCATGATACATAACATTCTCTTTTTGTTTTCTTATAAACACATATCATTTATTTCATTATATCAATATTTCATATACCATAGTTTCCATGTATTCCACATATATTTATTTTCCTCCTCCTCCTCTCCATTCCACATCCTTAACGTATATAGCATTCTTGTAAGTACGATTTCACAATTTACTAATAAATGTTCACATCAAACTGTCCACACAAGTCATAGTCACTTAATTATTTATAATTTGAGATACAGAGCTCCAAATTAAGATCCGTAAATTTCCCCTGAAACTAGACTCACATATCTTTCCACCATAAAATTTTAATAATTTTTGGTTTAGCCAATTAGTACAGTTTATTCATTAAAATTTCCCCTGTTTCACTTTCTGACAGTTCTGACCTCTCTTCACTAAAAAATAATTATCTCACAATACAGAACTCGGATAATGTTCTTGTTGATTTATCTTAAAAATAGACTCATTATGGATTTTAAAAATATAATTTTAAGCCTCTAATTTTTTTTTGTCCAAATTTTTGTGATTTTTCAAAGTCAGAAAAGGGGATCACGTAATCATTCTGAATCAGTCTCACAAAAACATAAATATCTCAAAATATAGAACTCCTTTGATTTTTATGTTTCTTTTATATGAAAATAAACTCATTAAGATTTAATATGATATCTCATTCAGTCTCTGATTCAATTTATACTATTTTTGGTGATTTTTCAAAATCACGTCACTGCTACTGTCCAAAACAGTTTTATTGCTAATTCACTCTTTCACACTTTCTTTGTATTAACCTCATTTTAACATACATACCACAAATCATTTTCACCACATTTCATACATCACAAGTATAGGCCCATGATCACAAGGTCACCATAAAATCATCCTCATGTATAACTTACTTGTTTATAACCTTACCACATCCTGGTCACTTAATGAACACATCATTCACATAACCAAGTTCCTGCACTTATTCATCACAAAATTCACAAAGCAATACATAGAGAGTCTCCCGTTGAACACTTTGGATCAATCCTCGATACTTGGTGGTTTCAGCACATAGCTCCACCCATCATATAGTTCGGCTCTCTTGTACACATGGTGAACACTTAGTACCACCCATGTGACCTAGCCAGTTTATCTCGTAGCTCTCTTGTCTACATGGTGTCCTTCACTTGGAACCACACATGCGACCTAGCTACATATATCCCGTAGCTCTCTTGTCTACATGGTGTACACATAGTATCACCCATGCGACCTAGCTACATCATAATGTCTTGTAGCTCTCTTGTACACATGATGTGCACTCAGCACTATACATGTGACCTAGCTACATACCATCTGTATCATCCAATCTTTCCGAAGGTTCAACCGGGATTTCTCTCTCTTTTCCAACAATTTCACCAATCAAGTAATTATCCACAAACATATTTCAAATATTTTTATAAAATATCATAATACTAATAGTGATGTATTACTTACATATAAACTTACATCTCATTTAATATCAACGCAATAACATTAAATTACACATTGTCTTATTAAAAATCATATGAACTTACAATTTCCCATAATATCCATAATCATAGAAATCACATTTATGTATGATAATCAATGCACTTCATGTACCATAGACATATTTTTAAATCAATTCATAAACTTGGCACCATAATCATTTAATTTAACATAATTCAATTAATTCACTAAATTTAACTTTCAAATATAAATTACAGCATTATTGTTGTATTATTATCATACCAACTTACATACTTTCAACACCTCAGAGATCATAGTAAATATATCAATTTTACATTGAAACATGCATAAATTAATGCTTATTATACATATGAACTTACCTTGATATTAAAACAGCCATTTTACCAACTTTCCCAATTTTCGATTTTTCTCTCATTCTAGGTTCAAATCTCGTTTTCGGGATCTAAAACATCATATTTTACTTATTTAATTAATATACTATTCAAAATAGTCCTTAACTCAAACTTTGGAAAAATTACAATTTTGCCCCTAAACTTTTGCATATTTACACTTTTGCCCCTAGGCTCGGGAATTAAACTTCATCCCTTATTCTTATGTTTTATGACATGATGATCACTTTTCCCTTCTATGGCAACATCAAATTCTCACTCTAACATATACTTATGACTATTAGGTATTTTTACCAATTAAGCCATTTTGCTCGTTTTCACTTAAAACCGAGTAGCACAAGTTGTCTAACATAATTTAAAACCTCATATTGTATCATATAACACCAGAATACACAAATTTTACCCATGGGTATTTTTCCAAATATGAACCCTAGGTTGAATTATTGCTAGCATAAGCTAAATCAAGTTATCGGGACTCCAAAAACGTAAAGAACTTGAAAAACGGGGTTAGAACGGACTTACAATTGAGATTGGGAAGCTTGAAAACCCTAACCATGGAGTCTCCCTTGGTATACACGTCCATGGTGAAGAAGATGAGCAAAATTGGCTTTTAATTTTGTATTTTAATTCATTTTACCCCTAAATGACCAAAATACCCTTACTACTAAACTTTCCAAAAATTCCATCCATGTCCAATTTTTGTCCATAACTTAGAAATTGGTCAAATTGCTATTTAAGACCTCCTAATTAATATTTCAAATCAATTTCATACTAGAAACTTCTAGAATGCAAGTTTTGCAACTTATTCAATTTAGTCCCTAACTTCGAATTAAGCACTTTATGCATAGAATTGCTTCACGAAATTTTCACACAATCATGCAATCATATCATAGACCTCAAAATAATCATAAAATAATTATTTATATCTTAGATTTTGTGATCCTGAAACTTATGTTCCAACTAGACCCAATTTTGGGCTATTACAAAGAACGCATAGGGAAAAGAATTGGGGAATTGCTTTTAGGAAAATCGATTGAATTAAGACAATACCTAAGGAAAAATCCACCTAGACTTTACTTGTTATTTTGGCTCCAAAACGGACAATTTTTTTATTCAACTTGTTCCGTAGAGATCCCTAAGTTATGTTATTATCCCTATTCAAGACTACTAACGTCTAATCGCTAGATTGAATAATCGAGACTTTTCTCTAATTAACACTCTAGGGTTGCATTAACTCGACCTATGGATCCCCTTATTAGGTTTCACCCAAATCCGAAAAAATCTTGTCACTCTATGTCTAGGCGCGCAATCAACTCCGCTTAATTATGACAAATATACTCTTAGACAGGGTCTATTCCTCCTCTGATTAAAAGCATGTCTTGAATCAGTATCTTGAGATATCAAAACAAGAATTAAAAACACATAATTAATAACAAGTTAAATATTTATCATACGATTTAGAAAATAATAACAATATTCATCCTAGGATTTATTCCCCTTAGGTATTTAGGGGTTTTAGTTAATAACTAAATAAGAAAACATCTCAGAATAATAAAGAATACAAAACATAAAGAAAACCCAAAACTCCTAAAGGGAAATTGAGGAGAAATCTTCAGTCTTAATGATGAATCCAACTTCTGAGATGGATCAACCGGCTTTTCATGGAGTAATTCCTTACTCCCTATTCTCCGTCTCCCTTTTCTTCCTCCTCTAGGGTGTATTTATAGGCTTTGGAATGCCTAGAAGCCCTCAAAATTAGCCTTTTTCGAATTGGACTCAACTTGGGCTCGGCAGGGACACGCCCGTGTAACATGCCCGTGTTCGATTACTTCAGGCCATGCTCGAGCCTGCCAAATTGACATGGCCGTGTGGTCTACCCGTGTGAGGAGGTCCAGGTCGTGTTGGTTTTGTACTTTGGCCTATTTTCTCCGTTTTTGGCTCGTTTCTCGTTCCTTTTGCTCTTCTATGCTCTTCTAAGTGTAAAACATGAAATTAAAGCATTAGGAGCATCGAATTCACCAATTCTAATGGAAAATCATCCATAAAATGCGTTAAACACGGGGTAAAAATATGTATAAATTACGATTTATCACATATTTTCAAAGAAGGAAATTGGAGTGTTGATGCTGTAACACCCCATACCCAGCTTGATCGCTGGGTTCGGGTACTAAGTGTCACAATCAACCCAAAATACTTAACAATAATTCTATATTGATTTACTTTCAACTTTTAAATGCCAAGATAGGTTTCTTATAAACAGATAACTTTACTCCAATCTCTTTAGTTAACAACATGTTAAAAAATATCACTATAGATAAATTTTCTACTGTTTCTAAAGTTCTTACAATCAAATTGCCTTATTGAGCAAGTTTAAGTTTATAAGTATACAACAAATTGGGAATTAGAACTTTTATAAAAGCCTTCTTATTCGAACCCCGAGGCGTAGCTTCTAAGGGTGCCCTTTAAATGCATGGTACAACAATGGCACCATTTGCTTAACTTGATTATGTTTGGCATGGTCCCTCCCTAACCCTTGAATCATTCCTTAATCTTGCATACAAGGAAGTAAAATCGTAAGTTTAGATGAACTTAGTGAGATTCTGTACATCAGAAATAAAAGGCTCTCAACTTTTGGGTAAATAAGAATAAGAATATAGAATTTAAAACTCTTTGACAAAGTTAAGGAATTTTGCAGTAACACTAAAGTAGCCGATGCTCATGTGGTTTTTGAACCAATAGTTCGCAGATATACCGGCTGATCTGATATAGGTGCACTCTTTCAAACAACCCATTTCTAAGGCCCAACCTTATCTAGCTCTATCTTAGGCTCCCATTTTACCTTTCTGGCTCGACTCATCAAGGTACTATATACGCGAATATGCGATTTGACGACTACTTTTGGCGAACTATCAAATATCTCACCACAACAGTGGATCCTTACCCTAATCTCTTCATTCCACCCTGAACTCAAAATAGACTTACTATAATACCCCGATAATTTTCTTTTTCTAACTTATCTTGTGTTTAATCCCTTCTTCTAAGGAAGACCCATTTACTGAGAATCTCATTTGCTATCTTGAATTTGAGATTTGGCTGATACATGATCACGTTGTTCTTTGCGGACTTGTACTCATCAATAATCCCGAAAGAATTTCCCACTTCAGACTAAAATACTCCAAGTAATAGATAGTTCCTTGCGGACTATTTCTTTCTTAGATTTCCCTTGGCAGGCTTTCACATTTGATAGTCATAATAGGACTTCCCCGCTCTATACAATCCTGACAGACTTTCATTTCTTTTACTATTTCCTAATGGACTTTCTACTCCAGATAGTCCTAGGTGTTTTTCTTTCTTGAGAAAGTCCTTGGCGGACTTCCTTGTTATTCTAGCGACCTCTTTACCTATGAATACTTAGGATTAATATTTGCATAATAATATCAATTTATTACAACCAAAAACTTATTTACTTATTGAAATTTGGTGGACCTTTATGGCAGATACCTATTTGCAAATACTTTGAAGGAATTGCTCATTCCTTTCACATATACCCGTGTTAAGACATTTTTACCATTTCTACTTACCTTCGTATTCTAGAGGATCCTCTTATTATCATGTTTGCCTACGTTTGCAGATGTTCCACGCTCATTCTGTTAGACTTCTTATCACACGAATCTTACAGTGATTTCCTTTTTTTTTGTGCCCTGATAGGTTTCCTACTTACCATCTTGGGAGACTCCATTTCACCATAAAGTGTACCTATTCACCACTAGATTATGTCATGGATAACGATGGACTTTTGATTTTGAAAAATTAGTAAACCTCTTTCAAAGTGTCACCCCATAGGACCTATATGTCATTTACACAGTGTCGCCTTAAAGGACTTATATATCGTAGTCATGGTGTCACCCTGAAGGACCAGTAGATAATCGTCATCACGGTGTCGCCCTAAAGGACTAGTAGATAATTGTCGTCACAGTGTCACCCTGAAGGACAGTTAGATAACTATCATTATAATGTCGCCCTAAAGGACTAGTACATATCTGTTCCACTATGCCACCAAACTCCCTTGTATCCCATAACAATTCGTCAATTCCTTTATTACGCTAATTTTTCCTATATTCATCAAACCATCATAATAACTCCTTCCATACTTCTCATTTTAAAAACATGTTTTTCACACATAGTGATGTGCATGATAAGTTTTATATTTATGATTGATTGTACTTGAAAACTAACTATTATCACGATAAAGGCAAGTGCACCTATCGAACAATAGTATAGCTTATAGAAAGACCGGAATGTCGAACCCACAAGAACTAAAAGTACCAGTATTAACCTTCTTTTTATTATTTAGCCTAAAAATAAGGGGATTTTCTTTATCTAAAATAATTAACTAAACTAAGAATGCACAGGAAGTAAATTGGGGAAATACTTTTGGAAAAAAACTGATTGATTTAGACAATACCCAATGAAGAATCCACCTAAACTTCACTTGTTATTTGACTCTGAACTAGACGATTTATTCACTTGACTCGATCCATAGAAATCCCTAATTTATATTATTATCTCTCTTGAGACTAACAACGTTTAACCCTAGGTTGATTAATTGAAATCTCTTTCTAATTAAAACCCCTAGTGTTGCATTAACTCAATCTATGGATTCTCTTATTAGGTTTGACCCTAATCCGGCAGATTTATGTCACCCTATGTCTAGGGGTGCAATCAACTCCGCTTAATTATGCTAGATCTACTCTTAGATAGGGACTGAATTAATATCCCGGAATATTAAATCAAGAATTAAGAACACATAATTAAGAACAAATCAAGTATTTATCATATAATTCAAAAAATAGTAACATGATCCATCTTAGGTTTCATCCCCCTTAGGTATTTAGGGGATTTAGTTCATATGTGTAAAAGAAAACATCTCAGAAGAATAATGATAACAAAACATAAAGAAAACCCAAAAACCCTGAAAGAAATTGAAGGGAGATCTTCAGTCTGGAAGGAGAATCCGGCTTCTGAGATGGATCAATCGGCTTTCTTCGAGTAATTTCTTGCCTCCTACTTCGTGTGTTCCCTTTAGGTGCCTCCTCGGGTGTTTATATAGGCTTTAGAATGCTTCCAAACCCTCAAAAGTGCCATTTTCTGAGTAGAACTAGACTTGGGCTCGATAGGGACACGACCGTGTGCCACGCCCGTATGGGGTGGCTTAGGCCATGTTAAAGTCTGCTAAATAGAAAAGGGCGTGTGGTCTACCCGTGGAAGGAAGTCTTGGCCGTGTTGATTTCCCACGTTGACCCATTTTCTCCGTTTTGGCCCGTTTCTCGCTTTTTTTACTCTACTATGCTTACCTAAGTATAAAACATGAAATTAAAGAATTAGGAGCACCAAATTCACTAAAAACAAGGAAAGATCATTCATAAATATACCAAGCATGGGGTAAAAATATGTATACATTACAGTTTATCAAATATCCCCACACTTAAGCATTTGCTTGTCCTCAAGTAAAATCCTCAACTCATAATCAAAATAAATTCTTCTCAACTTATAATTCTCATCAATAATGTTTCAAAATAATCAACAAGTAGTCATACATTGAAAATTTAACTAAAATAACATTAAGGTTTCAAATAGTCAAAGTTGACCATTTTAATCATAAAATTATAGGCATCCCCCTTTATCTAAGTAATTATCTTTAATTCCAAATTGACATTTATTGACATCCTCACTAAAGGTTCACTCAAATCACTCAGTGTGTTTAAGGTTCAATGATTAAGGACTCATTAGTCAAACATGAAAAGTTATTACCATAAGCTTGTATGAAAATCAAATCTCCGCCACATTGAATGAGATGATACACAAATCAAAAGGTCTTAAGCAGGGTTGTAATGGGGCTTGGGTTAAAGGTGTGGATAAAGGCTGCAAAAGAGGGTTAGAATCGAGATTAATTTAATCAATTACCAAACTTAGAAGGATGAAGCAAATTGCTAAATTACAAGAAAGTGCCAGAATTCAGCTACCTAAAGCAAATGATGAGAGATTTTTCTCAATATAATAACTGTACTTAACCAAGATCAATAAATAATTGTAACTATATGATTTTTTTTAGGAACAAATCAATGATGGAAAATACATAATAAGAAATAATTTAGCAACTGGAATGAAAGAACAAAGTTAGGTAACTAATTAAATCAAATCTTGATAAAAAGGAGTCAATGAAAAGGCAGAAATTCTTAATGAATCAAAAAGGGTTAAGTTGTGGGTTATTATTAAGGGTAAAATCAAGAAATAAAAGTTAAGGTCCAAAGGGGTTCACTAGGGGTCAATTATGTGGGTAGGCTTTTATGGGGTAAATGGGTTAAAACCTAAGTGCCTTTATCATTTTCGTATATCAAATCAAAGGTGCGGTCTTAACATGTATAATCGAAGCAAGTTCTAGAATAATGAATCAATGTTGACTCACTCATAACCAATAAAATTAGTGAGCAAGAAAGATATATGCTCTAAAAGGCTCAAAATCTCACAAAATATATGGCTATTTGATGTCAATCCTATAAATTCAAAACTTCAAGATAATACCTCAATTCAGGGAAATAACCTAGCAAATTTTAATTCTCAAAAGTCAACTTATCATGCTTGATTCTCTAATTTCTTTAAAGTTTAAACAATCAATGCACAATTACCTATGATTTACTTCAAAAAGATATCAATAAAAATCATAAATCAATCAGAATTCACTCTAATAATGTTATGAGAAAATTATTTGAGAACAAGATAAAAATTCAGGGATTTCTGATAATCACATTAAAAAAACCTCCCCACACTTAAGATGTACATTGTTCTCAATGTACAAAAATATATAATAATCATATAAGCATAATATCAAAAGAGAGGGATAGAAGCGAAACTTCCCTGAATTTTTGAATGAAATCCTTGAAATAGTGAAGGCTAGATTTGTAGATATGACCAATGAAAGGCATGTTTCTGAGTTACTAATGAAAAAATAAACCCACCGTGGAAGAGAATTACGACTTACTCGATAATAACCATTAGGATAAACATAGTTCAAAATATAAAAACATAAGTCTTCAAAAATAATTAAAAGAAAGATAAAAATAAAAATAAAAATAAAAATAAATAAATGTAGTGGAGAAAGAGAGAAGAATGAAGGAATGTGTAGGGAAAGGAGCACAAGAGAGAAGATTTTTATGCGTATGGAGGAAAATGGAGGAGAAAGGGTGGATGTTGGGGTGATGGTCGGAGCTTAGGTGGCGACGGTGGCGGAGAGAGTAGCGGCTAGGGTTAGGGTGTTGGGGAAGGGGATGATGAATAATGGGGCTTTATATAGATATTGGGGCACACGGCCGTGCCCTTATTTCAGCCTATGTGTTTCGTGGTTTTCTAATTTGGGCGTGTTTGGAATTCGGCCCACACCCGTGTTCTTTGGGCGTGTTGGTGCACACGGCCGTGTTATTTTGAAAGTTTTGACCACGGGAGGTGGCCACGGGGGTGTCGCACGCCCATGTTAATTTCTCAGTTTCTACCACAGCTTATAGACACGGGTATGTTGCACGCCCGTGTTGATTTGGCAGGATTGCCTATGGCCATGTCGCACAGCCGTGGCAATGTATTGAATCTCGTGTCTTGGGAAAAAATTTACTTTGTTTTCACACGACCGTATCGCACGGCCGTGTCGCCATCCGTGGTATGAGCACGGCCAAAGGTACGCCCGTGTGCCTAGCCTTGTGGATGTGGAAAACCTGTGTTCAAGGACTCAGTTAATGATTTAGATGTTAAACTAAAATTTAAAGAAATCAACACCGTTAGTGCTCGAGTTGCCGAGAAGCGCTTATTTATAGTCTAAGCTCGACTTACCTCAATTTCACATAGTCATGGTGGTTCAAGGAGTTGACACTCCTCATTCCTACTATCAATTTTATCAAAATAAGGTTTTAGACGAGTACTATATACCTTAAAAGTGCCGAATTTGGTATGATTTACCTCTACTGGACCGTATGGGAAAATGTTAAGTACCGTAAAAAGGATTGCTCCATTGGGTTCAGGAGTGGCAATATGAGGGTCTGCCGCATCTAATAGTACTTTACCTCCAACCTTAAGTTGATTTAATAAATTATTGAGTCCGTCATGGCTTGGTTTCGGTTTATCATGTGTTCTCGATTTCTATGTCCACCATTCATCTAGTTTCTCGATCTGTAGCCTCTGCTCTTTATAGATGGGTCCTTTGTTGTTACTTGAACATGGCTCATTTATGCTCTTCAAACGTGTTTTCTTCAAAGAAGGTTGCACCACATGATCAGTATTAGTAGCATGATTTATACAACCACCCTCGACATTCAATGTGTTACTCGAATTTTGAGCTTGAAGAGTGATTGTTTCATCACCCACACGAAGTGTGAGTTCACCTGTAGCAACATCAATAATAGTTCTAGCAGTTGCTAAAAAGGATCGTCCTAAAATCAAAGGCACGTCACTATCCTCTTCCATGTCTAGAATAAAAAAATCAATTGGGAATATAAATTTATCGATTTTGACAAGTACATCTTCAATGATACCCCTAGGAAATCTAATGGTTTTACCTGCTAACTGAATGCTCATCCTAGTTTGTTTGGGTTTCCCAAGACCTAGTTGTTTAAACATTTTATAGGGCATGACGTTAATGCTTGCCCCTAAATCGGCCAATGCATTATTAACATCTAAGCTACCAATTATACAAAGAATCGTAAAACTCCCTGGATTTTTCAATTTTTTGGGCAGCTTATTCTGTAGAATGGCTAAGCAAACTGTGCTTAACTCCACATGTGATGCCTCATCCAACTTCTGCTTATTTGCTAAAAGCTCATTTAAAAATTTAACTGGGTTTAGCATCTGCGAAAGAGCTTCAATAAATGGTAAGTTAATATGTAATTTCTTTAATAATTTAAGGAATTTACCAAATTGTTTGTCTGTGTGGTCTTTCCTTATCGCACTGGTATATGGCACACGAGGTTTGTATTCTCTACTTACCAGTTTCTGCTCACTGTGGTCCACCTCACTTTTACCTTTACTTACAAGAATTCCTTGCCTCGAGTCTGGTTTAAGTTCAACTAACCCTTCCTCATCTCGAACGGTAATCGCATTAAGCTGCTCCCTTGGGTTAGTTTCAGTATTACTCAAAAAATTACCTTGTGGTCGATCAGAAATCAATTTTGCAAGCTGGCGTATCTGAGTTTCGAGCCCTTGGATCGACGCTCTTTGATTCTTAAGTGCTATTTTGGTTTTCTGAAAATGAGTTTCTGACACCGAGATGAATTTTGTTAGCATCTCCTCAAGGTTCGGATTCTTTTCCTGCTCATAAGGTGGTTGTTGAAAACTTGAGGGATATTGTGGCCTTTGATTTCCTTGGCCACCCCACGAGAAGTTGGGATGGTTCCTCCAACCTGCATTATAAGTGTTATTGTATGGGTTATTTTGAGGTCTAGAATTATTATTACCCATATATTGAACTTGTTCCTCCTTGGTGCTAGGGTTGAAGGATTGATATTCTGTGTGTACTCCTCCTCCATTTGAATTGCACCTCATCACTAGATGTACCTGAGTAGAACCATACAAACTGTCAAGCTTTTTATTTAATAGTTCTACCTGGTTAGATAGGATAGTAACTGCGTCAAGGCTTAAAACATCGGCTGCTTTTTGTCGGCTTTCTTCTCATGACTTCCCACTAATAGTTATTCAGTGACATCTCTTCAATAAATTCATAAGCCTCTTCAGGTGTTTTTTTGTTTAAAGTTCCACTGGCAGCTGCGTCGATGAATTGTCTTGTTGAAGGGTTCACACCATTGTAAAAAGTCTGAACCTGTAGCCATAGAGGTAAACCATGGTGAGGGCACCTTCTTAATAGGTCATTGTATCTTTCCCATGCATCATACAGGGTTCTAGATCCATCTACACAAAAAAAGAGATACCATTCCTTAGTTTAGCCGTTTTAGTCGGCGGAAAGTATTTTAGTAAAAAATTTTCAGTCATTTGTTCCCAAGTTGTGATTGACCCTCGTGGTAACGAGTTCAACCATTGTTTAGCTTTGTTCCTCAATAAGAATGGAAACAACCGAAGGCGTATGGCATCGACAGAAATGCCATTGATTTTAAAGGTGACGCAGAATTCCAAAAAATTTACCAAATGAGTGTTTGGATCTTCATCCTGCAAACCATCAAACTGAACAAACTGTTGTATCATTTGAATCATGTTAGGTTTCAGTTCAAAATTATTTGCAGCAACAACAGGTCTAACTATACTCGATTCATTTCCTGTTAAATTAGGTTTAGCATAATCATACATAGTAGGAGGAGCAAGATTCTGATTTATTGGATCTACGGCAACCACAGGAGGTAGCTGATTATTCTGATTTTCGGCCATCCCCTCGGTTGTAGTTTGACTATCGTCCTCTTGCCCTTCCTCTATGTATCATAGGCTTCGCCTTATTTCTCTTCGGATTCTGCGAGCTGTGCTTTCGATTTCACTATAAAAAAGTAATGGTCCTGACGGGTTTCTTCTAGCCATAAACTATAAAAACCTACCAGAAGTAAATAAAAGAAAATTTAGTGATATAAACAAAATTAAAATAAAAATTAAATTGCAATAAAATAAATGGCTAAAGTAATAAAAATTAAGCGTTCCTAATATCTTAGTTCCCCCAGCAACGACACCAAAAACTTGATGTGCGTGATAAGTTTTATATTTATGATTGATCCTACTTGAAAAATAACTATTATCACGATAAAGGCAAGCTCACCTGTCGAACAGTAGTATAGCTTATAGCAAGACCGGAATGTCGAACCCACAGGAACTAAAAGTGCTAGTATTAACCTTCTTTTTATTATTTAGCCTAAAAATAAGGGGATTTGCTTTATCTAAACTAATTAACTAAACTAAGAATGCACATGAAGTAAATTGGGGAAATACTTTCGGAAAAAAACTGATTGATTTAGACAATACCCAAGGAAGAATCCACCTAGACTTCACTTATTATTTGACCCTGAACTAGACGATTTATTCACTTGACTCGATCCGTAGAAATCCCTAATTTATATTATTATCTCTCTTGAGACTAACAACGTCTAACCCTAGGTTGATTAATTGAAATCTCTTTCTAATTAAAACCCCTAGTGTTGCATTAACTCGATCTATGGATTCCCTTATTAGGTTTGACCCTAACTCGGTAAATTTATGTCACCCTATGTCTAAGGGTGCAATCATCTCTTCTTAATTATGCTAGATCTACTCTTAGACAGGGACTTTTGCTCCTCTGAATAAGCACATCAATACTTGAATCAATATCCTGGAATATTAAAGTAAGAATTAATAACACATAATTAAGAACAAATCAAGTATTTATCATATAATTCAGAAAATAGTAACAAGATCCGTCTTTGGTTTCATCCCCCTTAGATATTTAGGGGATTTAGTTCATATGTGTACAAGAAAACATCTCAAAAGAATAATGATAACAAAACATAAAGAAAACCCAAAAACCCCTGAAAGAAATTGAAGGGAGATCTTCAGTCTTGAAGGAGAATCCGGCTTCTGAGATGGATCAATCGGCTTTCTTCGAGTAATTCCTGACCTCCTACTCTGTTTGTTCCCTTTAGGTGTATCCTCGAGTGTTTATATAGGCTTTAGAATGCTTCCAAACCCTCAAAAGTGCCATTTTCCAAGTAGAACTAGACTTGGGCTCGATAGGGACACGACCATGTGCCAAGCCCGTGTGGGGTGGCTTAGGCCACATTAAAGTCTGCTAAATAAACACAAGCGTGTGGTCTACCCGTGTAAGGAAGTCCAGGCAGTGTTGATTTCCCACGTTGACTCATTTTCTCTGTTTTTTGCCCGTTTCTCACTCTTTTTACTCTCCTATGCTTACCTAAGTATAAAACATGAAATTAAAGAATTAGGAGCATCAAATTCACTAAAAAATAAGGAAAGATCATTCATAAATATGCCAAGCATGGGGTAAAAATATGTATAGATTATGGTTTATCACATAGCAATTCACTTATTACTATAACATATAACATGCCATATTTCAATACATCAATATTGGTCTGCTACAATTTGTTGAAGCAGAGTAAACCATTTTTCATACTTAAGGAGCTTGAATAAAATCAATTTCATCATGTTTTACTTAGTTTTTCACTTTTAGTTATGAAATAGTAGAGAGTGTGATTTGAGCCTTTTATATGACTTTAGGGCCAAAATAGGTTAAAAGCAAACTAATGTGTTTGGTGAGTGTGCGGACATCATTCAGAGGTATGAGAACCAAGAATGGTTGCCATGTTCTAACACGGAGGTTCAACGTCGCAACATAGTGAGAAGTATACCCAAAATATCAAGACTGCCTTCGTTGTTGCAACACAACCCTGAAAGTAAACTGCAACCAATGTCGCAACATAGGGTAGAGGATGTTATGCCACCGGCTTGATGTGAAGAATTAATGAGTTGAGGTGTTTTGGTCCACACAATGAACTTTAACATAAAAACGTTAGTCAAACTAGGGTTATGGATGATAGCCAACCCTAAATCTGTAAATAGGTTTCACTGCACACTTCTTAGACAACTTTTTTTATATGTTTACACATTTATTCTAGTTTAGGTTGCAAATTTTATTTAGTTTTCAGTTTCTAGGCATTTGTAATTAGGATTTCTTTTCAATTTTATTTTCACTTTTGTTCGACGGAGAATCTAGTTGTTAGGTTCATCAAACTCTTATTAAACAAAATGCTACTTTCCAACCTCCTTATTTGCAGAAATGCTAGTAGAGGGCCAAATCAAGTGACCATGTTGTATGTGGTTAAAGACTGGATTGAATTGAGGGAGAGATACAGTCAATGCAAACTGAAGTGAAATAGGTGCAGTTTAAGTGCACCCAAATGATAAAAACATTGACAAGGCTAAAAGAGAAGATGAGCATGATGAGGGATAACAAAAGGAAAATTGACATTGGGATCCCATGTAGTATCGAGAATAATCCTCAGAGAGAAAGGAATGAGCACATTTGTAACACCCCTTACCCGGCCCAGACATTATGGCCAGATCTGACATGCCACATCGAAGCATTCAAAACATTTCCGATCCAGAAAGAAAACTTACTGAGTGTTTTAAAAGATGATTTCATTATAGGTTAAAGTGAATGGAAGCTGTGCACCAGGTAGGAAATTAGAAAAAAGGAGGTGAGTCCATCGGACTGCTTAAGTACCAAACTCCCTTCGGATCCAATCCTAGACATGCAAACCGCCATTGCCATACCTTAACGTCATGTATATTTCTAGGAAACTGATTTGATTAAGTCCTTTCTAGGAAAAGTGATTAATTTTGGAAAATATCTTCATTGCGGAAGCTTTGCCTGTTTTCGTGTTATTTTGAAATCAATTACTGTTTTTGAAAACGCGCCCTAAAGCTATCCAATTTCAACAGTTAAATATAAATATTACCTATCTTAATAAAACATATAAAAACCATCAAAAATAAATAAGCGACCTTATTACATTTAAAAGCCCAAAACCTCAAACGTAATTAAAAGGATGTCCAGTTCACCAGAAGAAAATCAAACTTTCAGAACGGGTGGCCACTCCGAATTCCCTCACAGCTCCAAGCCCACTATGGTTGGGGATTACCTGCGTGGATGAAAATAAAAGGGGTGAGTTTGGGGAAACTCAGTGTGTAAAATAACCCAACCATAGTCTAAATCAGCTCAACCCACAGAAACAGAATAAGTTGGCCTTAGCCCAGAACAGAAATTCAAAATAAAGCCCATAGGTCCATAACAGAACAGAACAGATATTACATGTTTATGCAGAAACCCAACCCAGATTCATCCATAACACCCCCGTACCAGCCTTACACCATGTGAGGAGACTACTCGACCCACCCAACCGCTACACACCACAGAAATCGCAGCGAGGCTGCCAGATATTATGACGAAGTCACCAGATACAGATATTGTGGCAGAGCCACCAGAACAGATATATGTGGCAGAGCCACCAGATCAGATAATCGTGGCATAGCCACCAGAACAGATATATGTGGCAGAGCTACCAGATCAGATAATTGTCGCATAGCCACCAGGACGCTTCCTCCATAATATAACCCATGTCCCCATGCAACAGATATATAATCATGGCATACATCGTACAGAATCAGATCGTCATGCTTTTCAGTCAAAATTAACCCTAGGGGTATAACGGTAATTTTGCACCTAGGGGTATAACAATAATTTTCCATACATAGGGGTATAATAGCAATTTAGCTGCTTTTAGGGTTTTCATGCATATCCTAACTATTTACGTACTATCAGAACACTTACCGCACATACTTACCGAATTGGGCTCGTTGGCCCATGAACCCGATCTTTGGCCCATTAAGCCCAAATTATCAAAATGTACGAAATCGCGCGTACTGCAGTTTATTACTTTAGATTACCAAATATACAAACCCAACTATCTTACGAGCATTCGCACACTCGCAAATTCCCAAAATACCGACTTTTCGGCATTTCGGCTTTTGCCAATCTAGTCTATGAGAGGGTGTCAGTTACACACTTGTTTGCGACGATATGCTGACGAGATCCACACATGGACTGCCTACAATTGGATTACTAACACGTTAATCTAACTATTCAAATACGAACTACCTATTAACCCCTTACAATATTCGGCCAACCACACCTATAGATCATAGTAAGCTTATAAGAAATCAATAAGCAACTCATTAACAATTTTTTTGTCAATGTTTACCACATAATCCAAATTTCACTGCAAGCTGTCTTCCTGAGCAACAGTCACTAAATCATTTATAAATGGAGCTACGAAACTCCAAATCAAGTGCCGTTAATTTTCCCTGAAAATAAACTCATATATCTTCTATCCATAAAATTTTCAGAATTTTTGGTTTAGCCAATCAATACCAGATTTTTCTCAAAGTTTCCCATGTTTCACTGTTTGACTAATCTGACCGCTCTTCATTACGAATCAAATTTCTCATTGTACAGAATTCAAAATATGTTCTCGTTTATTCCATTTGAAACTAGACTCATTAAGGTTTAATTACATAATTTATGCAGCTTCTAACTCATCTCCCACAATTTATGGTGATTTTCCAAAGTCACGTTACTGCTGCTGTCCCAAGCAGATTTATTACCAAATCACTCTTTCACACCTAACTTGCATGCTTGTTATTTAAACATGTATATCACCAATCAATCATCACATATCTATGATTTTACTTAAGTATAATCTCCATTTCATCATTTTAAAGCACAACATGTTAGCCGATTTTTCCCCTTAGCATCTAAGGCACATGCATGCTCATTTGTTTGGCTCAACTTCACCTATCTTCCATTTTTCATCAAAAGAACATGAAACAACAACCATTTCCTTCATTTTAATTCATGACTAAATGCTCACAACACAACTAAAAACCAAAATATGCTTCAAGAGTTAAGGTAGAATCAAGAAGAACTCATGAACATCAAGATAGAAGCAAACTACCATGAACTTACCTTCAATTTTCTTCCCTAAGTGACCGAACATTCAAGAGCTTTCTCCTCTCCTTTCTCTTCTCTAACTTTCGGCTATGATGAACAAAGATGGACAAAACTTTGTTCTTTTCACCCCTTTTTCTTTTAATAAAATTTCATATTTCATCCATTTAATTCTTTAATACAAAAGACATGAAATGCCCATCATGGAATATTTACTTAAACCATTATCATGGAACATTTACCTAACCCATTTTCATGGAATATTTACCTAATCCATTATCATGGAACATTTACCTAACCCATTATCAATTTGTACCGTGAATTATGGATATCAAATGCTCATATTGTCTACAACAACATGATGGCTGGCCACTTCATGTAAAATGGGAGGTTTGTCATGCAAATCCTCCTATTTTGCACTCCTATTTATTTGGCCACTTCAATTTAGCCTATAGCATTTTCAAACATTTTCACATAGGTCCTATTTCATAATTTCACTCACAAATGACAAAATCAAAGCATGAAATTTTGCCAACATTCACAGAATTCTCGAAAATTGGGGCGTTACAACATTAAAGCAATTGTGCTCTATTTGGGTAAAGTACTCAGTAGCCCAAAGAACCCAACTTAAGAGGAGGGCAAGAAAGATGTTGATGATATTTGAGAAGAAGCTCCTCGAAATGATGATGCTGAACTAAAACCAAAAAAGGTAGTTGAGCTAGTAGCTAAGTCGTTAGTTGAGCCAAACAGAGAACCCGCACTAACCAAGGTGCCATTCCCCTCACAGTTAGAGGATAAGTGGAAATGAGATTAAACAAAATTTTAATTTTTTCTAAAATTATTAAAGTTGCTTAATGTTAACTTACCTCTAATAGAAGTAACTAAAAATGTTCCTAAATACGCAAGTTAATATAGAAGTAACTTAAAAGAATTTATGGCTAAGCATATGAAAATTAAAACAGAAAAGCAAGTTAATATAGATGCATCATGTAGTGCAATGATTTCTAAACAAATATCCCAAAAACTAAAAGATCCGGGGAGTTTTGCAATTTTTATAGAGATAGAGGATATGCACTTTAGTAAGGCTCTATGTAATTTAAAAGCCAATATAAATTTGATGCCCTTATCGATATACAAGAAACTTGGGCTAGGGGAACTTTAAAAAACACATATCACACTACAATTAGCTGGCAGGTCTTTAGTAAAATGAAAAGAAGTACTTGAAGATATGTTGGTTAAGGTGTGTAGCTTTATCATCCCGATCGATTTTGTAATTATGGACTTTAAGGAAGACCGTGAGATACCTATTTGTTAGGTAGACCATTTTTAGCCATGTCAAGGTCCACCATTAATCTAGAAAATAATAAGTTAATCATGAAAATCAATGGTGAGACTGAAGTATTCAAATGCGGTCACCAGTAAAATGAGAGATGTAGGGAAAAGTTAGGGAAAACACGTTTTGAAATATTTGTAAATATCCCTAATTACCTTGAGTTGGAAAATGTATATGTTGTGGGAAGTTCAGGTTCAAAGAGTAGATTCAAGAAGTGGAACAAGGCGGAGTGGCATGATGGATTTTGGACCAACACAGATAGAAGATAGATTAAATGTGCATCCAAGAATTCACTGACTAAGCTAACGAACCAATCCGGCAACAATACTTGATATTTTTAAATTGAGTTAAATTTTTGTGTATTATTTTATTTTAATAGACTTTCGGGTAGTTTAGGAATTAATTTTATAACATTTTGAAACTCGAGAAGAAGGCCCAAAGAAGAACCGATGTTGCAATATAAAGCTGACCACCTCCGGACGTACCAACGTCCAGAGTTTAAAACTATAACTAAAAGATATGGAATTAAGGCAATGTCCGCAAGTATACGGGTCAGGTTGTAATATAATTACAACGAAGCAGGTAAGTACTCCAAGGATCGTACCCAATGGAGACGAATACTAAATTAATGTCAACCTAAAAAAAATAAAAGTAATTAGTAGTTTAAATAAATTATAGTATGATAAAACATAAAATAATGTTTTTAGGGATTTTATAAAGAATGAAATAAAAATAACAAAAAGAAAGTGAGCTTCGGAAATATAAATTCCAACTTAATTAAATCTTAGTATGGGTGATTAGTTCACTTTGGTGATCATAACTAATTCTTATTTTGGGTTTCTACTTAATCAACTAATTGCTACCCTAGGAGGATCTCTCGATCTTCTACTAGACTAACGAGTCGACAAGAACTACTTATCTCTCGACTTTACAGTTCAGACCAATTTGGGGTAAAGGTGTTCACGTATAAGCTATACCAAATTTGGGTCAATTCTAACCTAAATGACTTCCTAGCGTGTCGAGCCTAAGGTTTAAGTTCTTCCTCTCCCTAACAGCTGATCTGCTAAGAAAACCCTACATAGAAATTAATGAATCACACATCCACTCACTAATCCCCCATAAAAGGATTAGTTCCTTTTGGTTCTCATGTACATGGTAATCTTGTTAATAAAGATAAGCATGAATAATGAATCAAGATAAAGGTTTAAGAGAAATCTAAATTGTATTGATTGAAGCACAAAATCTACAATAGTTTGATCACAGTTGCAAATCACGTTCTCTGACGAACGCGAAATAGAACAAAACTGAAATAAACCTAACACCTAAAATAAAGGAAAAACTAAAGGCTAAATTTACAAAGAATCTTAGAATGTAAAAGTTATCATCAACAAGTGTTTTAAGAGCCTATTTATAGAGTTAGGGTTGTTTTTGTCCTCAACCCTAGGTCGGCTAACGTTCTCGTGTTTTAATTTCCATTGTGCAGGCCAAAATGCCCTGATGTCGCGACACCTTAGTTCTTGTGTCGGGACATCAAAGGCAGTATGCATGGTTTAAGGCTAACTTCAGAGGTGTGTCGTGACATCTCTTGGCTATGTTGTGACATCCAAGGTAGTATAGTTGTTCTAGTATTCTGCTCCCTATGTTGCGACATCGAACTCCCCGTATTGCAACATAGTGATTAGCTTTGAGTTCCTATGCCTTTGAATGGTCTCTTGCACACTTACTAAGTATGTTAGCTCGTATATAGGCCTCATTCGACCCCTCAGGTCAATAAAAGACTCAAAATGTACTTTTTATTGAATTTAACTAAACTAAGAAAACACAAGTAAAACATACTAAAATTGCTCATCTTCAAGCTCCTCAAGTGTGAAAACTAGTTTAATATATTACACCGAATTACAACAGATCAAACTCCTCCACACTTAAGTCATTGCTTGTCCTCAAGCAAAGCAAGACATAAGTAAAAAAATAAAAGACAACCCTTGAACAAGTATAGTACAAAGATTGGTTTTGGAGTACATAACTAGGCATTTTCATGTTTACACATAATCCTTGAATGATATATAAACAACTTATTGATAACTCTTGAAAAGAGTTATATTTCATGCTTTTAGACCTAGATAATTTCTTGTACTTAAGTATATTTTGTTACATTTTAGAACATTTTAGTTAGCATTTTTAAATATTGCATTAGGACTTGGATTGTGTTGCAATTAGGTGCTTTTAATCGCTTGCGATAGAGTTTTTTTTATCTAGTAGGAACATGTTTTTGAACGAGAAAATAAATTAGTGAAGTTTTGTTAGGGTAAAGTGTAGATAGTTTGTCAACAAGGATGCCGTGACAATGCCAGGAAGACCAAGTCAACATTTTCTGCACTGCAGTCTCTGTTCAAATTCAAACTTGTACCAGATAAATCCCCTTAAAAGAGGAGAAGATAATCGTGAGCTATTAGTTGACCCTAGCCTAATCTATCTATAAATATCGATAAAGGGGACATCACAAACTATAGAAAAAAGGGGAGAAAGATCCTTAGGCATAAATAAGGTTTCAATTGCACAAAGGAAAGGAAGTTAAAGACAGTCCTTCTTAGCCATCACAGGACGGTTTGTTGCCAAAGTGTGGGCTGGGCAAGCAAAAGCTGTTTCTTGAAGTTCTTCCGTTATTTCCATTAGTGTTCCATCGAAATATTGAATAAAAGTAGTGGAACACAATGTCAGATAATATTTTCATTTGGGATTTTATTTCCTATCCCATAAGCTAAATCTCATAGGGTTGAGATTACTTTCGATGAAATTTTAACTATTTTATGGTGCAGTATATATCTGATTTATTTTACTGTTTCATTTGATTGTTTTTTTCATAATTTAAAGGCAATGATCTCTAGACATAGAAGGCTGTTGACATACAATAAATCGATTCTAATTCCGGAAAGGTTGGATTGGTTGGATCAAAATAAAATGAAATGAGCAACTATCTAATACACTTGTAGTTGACTCTAGACATAGAGTCACGATCATACAGAAGGAACCCAAGCAAGATATCTAAAAAGCCTATAGACACAGGCAAGGTAATTTGAGGTTTTGCTCTCACGAGAGGCATGCCATTTTATAACTCTTCTGTACAGTAAAGTAGATACGAATTTGCCAAGGCATTATTGACAGTAAGGGTCAATTCTGGGTAATCCCGACCTTCCATATTAATGACACTCTATCCTTGTTCTTTATTGTATTATCTTTTCCACAACATATTTTGTTGTTTATTTTTGTTTGGATAATCACTCTCGTTATTGCCATTAGATTTTTGCTTTCACTTTTTCCATAGCATTTCCAATCACTCATCAATTTCATCTATCGCATACTTCACTACATACTTACCTTAGTTTACCATTCATCAGTCTTGTCATAGCATTAACCAAATTATAATAAATTGACCACTTTTGTGTCAATTCGATCCTCGTGGGAACAATACTCACTCATTTCTTTATTACTTGAACCAATGTGTATACTTGCACAAAATCGAATATCATTTTACACGTGACACTTACCACTCCCAATATCAAACATCTAAGTTCCGTATATTAAAAAGTATACAAGCATTAAGGTTTTCAAACATATGCATCCATCAACAAATCATATATGTAATTTGATTATCCTAGCAGAATACAAACAATCGTGAAAGCAATTACTTAGTATGATGTCAATTGATCAATAAGTCTATCTTGGTCACATAAGACTTTTCGGCTTCTATCATTCTGAAGCGTAGGATAGGTATGAAATTCAAGAACAAGAAGCATTGATTTCCTTCAGACGTACCAGCGATTGAAGTAGAAATCCTGCCAGAATATATGAAAAAGATCGTGTTCGCAAGTATACGGGTTAGGTTGTAATACTGTTACAACAGAGTAGATGAGTACTCTGAGGATCGTAACCAAATGAGGCAAACACTAAATTAATTCTAACCTAAACATAAATAGATCTAATTAGTACTTTAAATAGATTATATTATGATAAAGAAAAATGAAGGTTTTGATGATCTATACTAATAATAATAAAATAAATAAATAAGTATGGGAAATAAAATAATAAAATCTATCAAATCTGGGCATGGGTGATTAGCTTGCTTTAGTAATCATAAGCAATTGTTGCTTCGGGTTTTCTTGTTCAATCAACTAGTTGATCTCCCAGTAGGATCTTCTGATCTTCCACTAAAATAATGAGTTGGTAAGAACTACTTATCTGTCGAGCTCACAGTCCAGACCAGTTCAGGGTTAAGGTGTTCACGGATAGACCATAACAAATTTGGGTTAATTCCCACCTTAATGACTTCCTAGGGTTGTCAGGCCTAGGGTTTAGGTTCTTCCTTTCGTGAGCAGTTGATCTGCTAAGAAAACCCTACAAAACAGTTAATCAATCATACATCCACTCACTAATCCCCAACAAGAGGATTAGTTCTTTATGGATCTAATAAAAAAATATAAACTTGATAAAACAAAGTAACCATGAATAATAATTCAAGAGTATAAAGTTTAGTAGAAGCTTGATTTGTATTAGAATTGAGCACAAAATCCTCATAGGGTTTGATTGTCTTTCACAAATTTGATATCTCCCACAAAAGCAAATAACAAGAACTAAAATTAACCTAAAATCTAATAAGGAAAAACTAAAGACTAAATCTAGGACGAAAATTATACAATACAAAAGCCCTTTCCTAACATGTGCAAAATGAGCCTATTTATAGACTTTAGAGTAGTCATCGTCTTTAACCATAGGTAGCTACCATCCTCGTGCTTAACATTTGATTGTGTAGACCAAAATGCCCCTGACTCGTAATTATTTCCTGAACAAAGGTGATGTCAAGACACACTAGGTCTTGTGTTGTGACATCGAGGGTGGTATGCTCATTTTTAGGGTATCTTTAGGGGTATGTCGCGACATCCTCATGCTGTGACTTGACACCGAATGATGTCTTAGAATTCTTCTACTCTGCTTCCTATGTTACGACATCCAATGCTCCGTGTTGCAACACAACGACCAGTATCGAGTTAGCGCACCTTCTAGTGGTCTCCTTCATGCTCATAATGTATATTAGCTCACCCATAGACCTCTTTCGGCCTCTAAGGTTAATAAAAGACTCAAATTACACACTTTAATAAATTTAACTAAATTTACAAAAATGTAATTAAAAATTAACTGAAATGCTTATGTTCAAGCTCTTAAAGTGTGAAAACTAGTTTATTCTACTACACCGAATTATAGTAGATCAAACTCTCCCACACTTAAATTGTTGCTTATCCTCAAGCAAAACAAACAAAAAACAGTAAATGAAAAGATGACCCTTGAGCAAGCATAGTAGAAATGTTAGCTTTGGAGCATATGAATAAGCATTTCGTATTCACACATAATATTGGCATGATATATAGCTGACTTACCACTTTTGATATCATACACCTATGTTCAGTATATTACAAAGAATCCAAGCATTAAAGGTCTTAAATGTAGGAATCCATCAATAAATTATATAAGTAATTTGATTATCCTAGCAGAATATAGACAATCATACATGTAGTTATTTAGTATGATTTCAAATTGTGAATAAGTCTACCTAGATCACATAGGGTTTTTCGACTTGTAACGTTTCGAGGCTTAGGATTGGTATGGATTTCAATAATAGTAAGCATCAAATAGTTTCAACCATGAAAATAGTTTGGCACACCGTATTGCCCTATATTCTCCCTTTTAGTGACCTTTTCTTGTTCACTGCCTTATTTCTCATTCTTTCACCTTTCTTTTATCTCCTTATAGGAAATCTTAGCATCATATAGTAACTACAGCTAGCTCAAGAGTTTTTGTGCAATAATGATCGAGTTTTTCTATAGTTGTGACTTTGTCACCTTTCTTTCTTTTTCATAGTAACTCACTCATAATAGCTTTTATTTTTCACGTATCCTTTTCTACTCTTTTAATTTTCTTTTTAAGTATATCTTTTTTTGCACTTTTAAGCTAACCTATAATCACTATACTCTACTAATATTTCATATCACTTTGTTTTTATAACACAACCGTAATTTATCTATTTAACCCTCAATATGTATGGTTAAGTGTCTATAATCATGCAGTTCAAGACTAAAGAAAAGGGTAAGCACAAATCATCATTTTTATCTCATGTCTTGTATAGAGGTTCATCAATAAGTGTTTTCTGGCTCAAAATAGATACTAAGGATGAATAAATAGGGTTAGCTTTTTTACGTTGGGTGTATCTCAATATTCACAAATTTAGTCAACCAAACAATCACAAATTCAACAATTTATCATTCATACTAGCATACTTGTTTCCTTGTATTCTCTATATCATTTGGAACAATCAATTGCTTCAAACCTATTTACAATGTAATATATAGAACTTAATAGTCTATTAATAAAAAATTTAAAATCACTTATCCCCATGCCAAATTTACTGTAAATACAATCAACCTATGTACATGTTCCTAACCAATCACTTGTACTTCTACAAGCTCAAGCACACAAATGATAAGAAAAATTGAAGAAAAAAAAATAAAACAAATTTTCTATGTTACCCCCAACACTTTAGATAACTCATTATCATCAATGTTGGAGAAACCTATGTTGCCCAGAATGGTTATGGAGAAAGTTTGGAGGAAACCCTCACAAGGTGTGGTTAAGATAAATTTTGTCGCTGCTGTTAATGGAAAGAAAATGAGCTACAGGCTTTTGGCAAGGGATTTTGATGGGTTTGTTCTTGGAGGCCGTGTGAGTTTTTTGGACAAAGACTTGCAAATTGAATGGGCGAAGCTGCAAGCACTGGAAGAAAGTATTAAGTTCGCTCGCTCTAATAATTGGACTAAACTGGAATTTGAATCTGACTGTGTCAGCCTGGTTAATCGCTTTAATAAGACGAATTATGACTTAACTACGATGGGCCATCTCATTCAGGAGACCTATAGGCTATTGGAGTTTTTTTATTTTTCAAATTTAATTGGGCTCCTAGATTTTATAATAAAATTGTGGAGCATCTTTGTAAATTGACTATGGATAAGAATTGTACTCTGGATTTTAATGTGGATTATTCATTGGATATCCATGAGTTAGTCTTAAAAGATGCAATAAATTGAAGTTGACCCTTGGGTCCTTTTTTATAAAAGAAAAAAAGAATGATGGATATATCTGCTAAGTTATTGGACTGAAAAAAAAACTATCCAAAAAGGAGAATTAAAAGCCCAATTTCGACAATAGAAGATGGTTGTCCAAAATATGTTTGAAATATTTAATGGAAGATCCCTACAGTTGGAAAATAATTAGAATTTAGCCAACAACCTCCCTGTTGAAACCATCCACTACATAGCTATTTTTAGCTTGAATTTAAAATTCAAATTAAGAAGACTTGGTCATCCCTTTTTCTTGAAGCATGGTCAGCCACATGAGAGAGAGAAGGAAGATAATTTAAACCTATTTTTAGTAAATTCAAACCATTAGCTTCACCTATAAATACCTTGTCATCACTCACTTTTAAATCCATCTCCTCTCCAATATCTAGCCTCAAAAGCTTTTTCAAAAGAAATCTTTAGTCAGCCACCTTCTAAATCCTTAGAGAAAGAAGCTTCAATCAAAAAGGAAGAGCGCTTCAGTCAGAATAGATCCGAAAGGTTGCTGAACTGAGCAGAGTTGAGCACATCAATCAAAATAGATCAAAAAGGCTGCTGAACTGAGTCTACTATTTCCTTTTGTCATTTATTTTAAACATGTTTGCTTTGAGTTTTATGTTTTTTACATCAACTATGAAGTTTTAATTCATATATGCTAGAATGATTATATTAATTTAATGAGATTTATTTAATTCATGTTAACATGTTTTGTGCCTCAATCGATTATGTTTTCAATTAATATCATGATGCATTTGATTCATACGTTATTGGGAGCACTCAAATTAGTTGAGCAATCCTAACCAGATGACGGCTAGTAGACATATAATTGATAAAGTGAAATTCTTAATTTAGTTAGCTCTATTATCTTGCATGGTTTTTAGATTTATGTAATTAAACTGTTGCAAACCTAAATGTCCCTGTGACCTTGCATAAATGCCAAGAAATCCTTAGTCTAATATGATCGGTAACATGCATATTTAACTAAGTAAAAGATCTGAGAGGACTTAATTTGGTTTCCAAACCTATAAGAGATCGAGTTTTCATGGAAATAATTCCAAAAAGTAAGTTGATTTGATTAATATAATTATCCTAGCCTATTTAATGTTGATTGTTTTTGTTGTTAAAGTTCTCATTTCATACATTTAGGTAAGTTACATCTAGATTAGTTTTGCTTTAAGGATCACTCTTACATTTAATTTATCTAATCATCACTATCCAAATTTACTGAGTTTCTTTACATC
This sequence comes from Gossypium hirsutum, assembly GCF_007990345.1. Classification (NCBI taxonomy): domain Eukaryota; kingdom Viridiplantae; phylum Streptophyta; class Magnoliopsida; order Malvales; family Malvaceae; genus Gossypium; species Gossypium hirsutum. The sequence goes on along the minus strand of NC_053436.1, from coordinate 11,029,513 downwards.
AAATTGTTAATTATAATTTTGTAATTAGTTGTTTAAGCTTAAACAGCCCCCGTAGAGATAATAACTCATTTTTTTACTTACCTATTACTTGCACAACTATGTGCACTTGCATAAACACATTACAATTCGTTACAACCTCCTCCTTTGATCATTGATAGCTCAAAATCGTTTCGCTTCTACCATGTGGGGTTCTTGCAGAGAAAATTTAAACACAAAACAACCACTAGTCTATTATTACTCCTACTCCTAACAATTTAAATTAAAAAAATGATCCCCAAAATTGATACAATCTTTAAAAACAAAAATTATAAGTTCAATCATCCTCCTCAAAGATTGTCTCATCATCTTCTTCCCCCTCCTCAGTTCCTTTTTTCTTTTCACGCTTCTACTTTTCCTTTTCCTGTACTGGACGTGTCAACCCAAACATATTCGACGTATAATTAGGTACCCTAATATTATTTTGTTGCACGAATTCCTAAAAAATCAGGCCCAACTCCTGCATCCAGTGTATCATCCAATCTAGCTTAGGATGATTACTCTTGCCAATTTCTTGTTGAGTGGTCAATTTTGCATTCCTTTGAGATGAATTTGGAGAGACCATCATCTTTTGCTGGTGTTTATTCCATTCATTAATCTGTTTAGCCTGAAGTTCAATGTACTATGTATACAATGTGTCACCAATTATACTTTGGGATGGCTTCATTGATTGTTGCATTGATTTCATCGGCACACCTTCTCTTTTGCCTAAGGCCATCACTTAGTGAAGAAAGAAGACTCCGACTCTCCAGTTACTAACGCATTACTTTATATTTTGGTATATCCATGTTCTGATGTGTACCTTTTTTTTTTGTAAAATAGCATAATGCAAAATCGATCGAAAAGTATTGACATTAGAAACATTCAAAGCTGAAGCTATTCTAGTGCACAGAAATTAAATCTATATTTTTTCTTTAGGAAACACTATTACTTGATTAAAGGAGGTTGGAATATCAGTATCTGGGTGACAATTACTTTTACCCCTCCCTTCTGTTATGAAGTTTATAATGTTGCTTATATCTCGAAAATATTTAAAATAAATTTCTTCTGTAAAATATTTTACATAAAATGAAGCATTATAAATTTCACAAATAACCCGAGGGGTAATTCATACATCTTTCCCCCGCACAGGTATCGTTTCCCATGTATGACCTCCAGCTTTCCTAGACTCTTGGTTCCGTAAAGATGCATAAAATTCTAGAACTACAGGGACCATGACAAAGTCCTTTGGGATTGTTCAAAAATGTTCCCATCTTTGATATCTAACTAAAGGTCTTATCTCCTGGCAGAGAACCATCAATGGTTCAAATCCCCTTTCTTGGATAAATATTTTTCCCTAAAGTTCTAAAAAGATTTTTCAAAATTTAGATTCAGTAAATTAGAGGGTTTTAGAACCGTCGATGGTTTCGGTTCATTGGTTCTTCTCACTTTTAGGCATTTTTAATATTGTTCAAGTTCAATAATTAATGAACTAACAGGAAAATTTTCCAATGAAACAATAAAAATAGGAGTTAGAAGCCCTTAATCTTGGAAAATAATGCGTTGGATTCCTTGTAATATTCATTTGTGGTCGCTCCTTTTAGTTCTTCCCATTTGTTTCTATATCAAATAGAGATGAATAGAAGAAATTTTATAGTAAACTAGTAAGAAAAAGTAAGAAAGGAGTTTTAGGGTTTATGAAAATTAAGAGGTTTTAAGGTGTTTAAAGTGTTAATATTGGTTTAGGTGGTGGTTTAATATGTTTTTGGGTTTTAAATAAGGTTTTTTTAGGGTTAAAATTGGATTAATAAGGTGTTTTTGGCTGGTGTGTACAGTTGGGTCGGGCCAACCTTGCAAAACATCCCCAACAGTTAGCCATTGTCGCAACATCAAGGTTCGATGTCGTGACACAATTTGGAACTTTGGGTAAACTATATTTGGTGTCCCAACACATAGAGTTTATGTCGCAGCATCGAATTGGTTTTCTTAATTCCAACGATTTTAGCCTTGGTGTTGCGACACAGGATTGCAGTGTTGCGACATTGGCCTTATTTTTGCCTAAACTTCCAATTTCTAAAGTGTAACAGTTCCTATAAAACATAAATTTCATAAAAACTAAAATCTAGACTAAACAGTTAATTAAATATAAAATAATTTACAAATAATTAAATATCAATTTAAATTATCAAGTTTTACTATTGAATTCATCCAATAGCATCATTAATGCATATAAGGACTTTTTTTGGTTCTTTCAGTGTTAGTCCATCACCCGTCGTGTCACTCCACCTTCTTTCATTTATCTCTTTCTCAGAACCTATTCTTTTGACCTGCATTGATTGTAGGAAGTACGTCCTTTGATTCGTGATTATTAGGGTTAAAAGCAGATAATTCATTACAATTCTCCCCTAGTCCCTTTTATTTTCTCACTTTGTTGGTGACCACATTTAAAAATTTTTGTTTTGTCATTGCTCTTCATAGTTAATTGATTTCTCTCCAGATTAATGGTGGAGCTTGATGTAGCTAAAAAATGCCTGCCTAATAAAATGGGTGTCTCACGGTCCTCTTCAAAGTCTAAAACTACAAAGTCTATCGAAACGATAAAGTTGCGCACTTTGACTAACACATCTTCTAGTATTCCTTTCAGATGTATTGAATATTTGTTAGCCAATTGTAGTGTAATTTGTGCATTCTTGAGGTCCCCTAACCCAAGTTCTTACATATTGATCGAGGCATTAAATTGATTCTAAATCCTAAGTCTCATAGGGCTCTATTGAATTGAATGCTCCTTATCTCTATGGGAATTGTAAAGCTTCCCAGGTCTTTCATCTTTTGGGGAACTGTCTAGAAATAATAGCACTACAGGAAGCACTCATGTTAATTTGTTCTCCTACGCATACTCAGGAACTTTCTCAATTAGTTTAATTAAAGGTATGTTCACATTGAATGTTTTGAACAAGTTTAAAAACCTTACAAACTCGTCTTCATCCCGTTTTTATCTCTTCTAACCTTAAACGAAATAATATCTTTATAATGACAACATCTTTGATTGTCTCTTTCTCTAATTCAACTACCGGTGCAACTACTTCCTCTAGTTTCGGTTGATCATCAGCTTCCAACCTTGAAAGGAACAATATCTTTACAATGGCAGGGTCTTTAATTGTCTCTTTCTCCAATTCAACTACCAGTGCAACTACTTTTTCTAGTTTTGGTTCGTCACCAGCCTCTAAGGTTCCTTTATTAATATCACTTGTACTCCCCTTAGGTTCCTCCTAGTAAGGTTCTTTGGGTTATTCAGTACTTTACCTGATCGAAGCACGATTGCTTTCACATGCCCCTTCTTTTCTCTCCAAGGATTATCTTCGATGTTACTAGGGATACCTGTGCCAATTTGTCTTTTTATATCACCCATCATGCTCTTCAATTGGCTTATCTGATTTTCAAACTTAGTCAATGTTTTTGCTAAATTGGTGCATTCAGACTGCACCTACTTTACTTCTGTCCTCATTGATTACATTTCCCCTTCAATTTGATCCAAACATTGACCACATACAGTATGATCATTTGGGTTGGCCCTTTTCCAAGGTTGATAGTTAGTATTTTTAACCTAATTTAAAGTATTATCTCCTCCTTGATTTCCTCCCCATCTTAGGTTTAGATGATCTCTCCATCCAAGATTGTAAGTATTTGAATAAAGATTTTTACCCCTATTCTCGATGTAATTCATATCCTCAGTGGGATTGTTAATATAGTGGAAGAGCAATTTGTCTCCTCTATATATAGGTGGTGCATTCTTTTTAGATTCTATTTAGTTGATTCTATCTATTAACTATTGATATTTTTCATCCTTCTGGACAGCCTTTACCGTAGATGGTCTTTGGCCATATGTGTGTCGTTCAGTTGGCCACTGGTAGGAGTTCATTGCCATATTTTCTATTAATTTGTACGTACCCTCGTACATTCGGTTCATTAAAACACCTCTTGCTGCTCCGTCCAATCCTAACCTTGAGTGCACATCCAATCCATTGTTGAAAATTTGTAGTTGTAACCACTCAGGCAATCTGTGGTGTAGGCATTTCTGAATCAACTTTTTAAAATACTACCATGCTTCATGAAAAATTTCTCCTTCTAATTGTTTAAACATAGAAATTTCCGTTCTTAGTTGGACCGTCTTACTAATGAGGAAGAACTTTTGTAGGAATTTCCCTTTCGAGTTCGTCCCATGTCGTGACTAATCATGGTGCCTACGAATCTAATCAAGGAAAGACATTATCAATTAATGAAAAGGGAAACAACCGAAGAAGAATAGCGTCACCAATGACCCCACTGTATTTGAAGGTATCACAAAGCTGGATGAACTATTTTAGACCTTGACTTGGATCTTCTGTCATCGTTCCTTAAAACCGCAAATTATTTTGAATCATCTAGATCATAGCTGGCTTGATCTTAAAATTATTGGTCGTGATGGTTGGCCTCGTTATACTCCCTTGAACCATATCCAGATTCAGTGGCACATACTCCTTCAAAGTCCTTTCATTACACCTTGAGATTATTTACAGGTAATTGTGGTGGTGGTGATGGGCAGTTTAGATTGTTATTGTTAGCTTCGTCAAACTGTGGATTCTCAAATGATGGTAAATTACCTTCAATAGGTAGTTGATTTTGCTTTGGCTGTGGCTACTACTGCTGTTGCTGTTGACAGTTTCTAAAGATTATTCATTCTAAATCTATGATTGGCTCTATAGGTGTTCCCCTACTACGAGTCATACACTAAACCAAAAGATAAAAGATTAGCAAAAAATAAGAAAATAAAACCATAGCTATAATCTAAAAAATTCCTAATTATTCTATTAATATGCAAAAAAAAATAAAATTAAATGAATGACATTGCCTCCCTAGAATCAGTGCCAACAACTTGACTGTCTCCAGACATATTAAAGTTCGAAGTGTGAATACTATTACAAAATATATGGAATTTGAGGTAGTTGCCGCAAGTATACGGGTCGGGTTGTAATATAGTTTGTTTACAATGAAACACTTAGTAAGCATTCCAAGGATCGTACCCAATGGAGGCTAGTACTAAATTAATTATAACCTACACGTTAATAGATCTAATTAGTACTTTAAATTAGTTATAGTACGGTAACATAAATAAAAGGGTTTTTTGGGATTTTTATAATAGTAAAATAATAATAATAATAATAATAAACAAGAGATTGAAAACTAGAATTAATCAAATCTGAGTATGGGTTATTAACTCGTTTCGGCGATCCCCATCAATTGTCACTTCAGGTTCATCATAAATCAAATAGTCTCTATTTCAGTAGGATCTTCTTATCTTCTACTAAAATAATGAGTCGATAAGAACTACTTATTTTTTGACCTCACAGTCCAGACCGGCTTAGGGTGAAGGTGTTCACGGATAGGCCATACCAATTTTGGGTTAATTCCCACCTAGATGACTTCTTAGGGTTGTCAAGCCTAGGGTCTTGGTTATTCCTTTCCCAAATAGTTGATCCATTGAGTAACCTTATAAAATAGTTAATATATCATACCTCCACTCATTAATCCCCTATAGAATGATTAGTTCGTCATGGAATCAATAAATACCATAAACTTCATATTGGATATATACATAAAGAATAAAACAAGAGTAGAGTTTAGAGAATCTTGTTTGTATTTGATATATGAAGTGCTGAAATCCTCAACCGTTTTCTTGTGTCTACAAATCAAGTTCTCCAATGAACACGAATGAAAAGAACTGAAAATAAGTCTAAACCCTAAAAGAAAGAAAAATAAACTGAAAACTAAATTGTACAAAAGAAACTAATAATATGAAAGGCTCTCTATAACAAGTGTTAAATGGGACTATTTATAGATTTAGGGTTGTCGTCGTCCTTAACCCTAGTTCAGCTGATGTTCCCATGTTAAACACTTGATTGTGCAGACCAAAATGCCTTAGCTCGTAAGTGCTTCCTGTACAAGACCAAAACACCCTAGTGCCTATGTCGCGACATCAAGGGCAGTATGCTTACATTCAAGGTATCTTCAGGGTTGTGTCGCGACATCCTCAGATCGTGTCGCGACACTGAAGGCAGTCTTGGAATTCTTCTATTCTGCTCCCTATGTTGGGACATCAAACTCTCTGTGTTGCAACACAGTGACTAGTGTCGAGTTAGCATGTCTTCTTATGGTCTCATGCACACTCACAAAATATATTAGCTCACCCTTAGGCCCTATTCAACCCCTAAGGTAAATAAAAGACACGAATTAAATTTTTTATTGAATGTAAATGAAATTATGAAAACTTGATTAACACATAACAAATGTTCTTGTATTCAAGCTCCTCAAATGCGAAAACTAGTTTAATTTGCTACACCAAATTATAGCAGATCATGTACCCACGTCCAGAGTAGAAATCCTGCACAAAAAATATGAAAAAGGCGATATCAGCAAGTACGCAGGTCAAGTTGTAATATAGTTACAATGGAGTAGATGAGTACTCTGAGGATCGTAACCAAGGAAGACAAGCACTAAATTAATTCTAACCCAAACATAACTAGATCTAATTAGTACATTAAATAGATTATATTATAATGAATAAAAAGAAAGATTTTGATTATCTATACTAATAATAATAATAATAAAAGTAATAAATAAGCACAAGAAATCAAATAATAAAATATATCAAATCTGGGCATGGGTGATTAGCTTGCTTCAGTAATCATAACCAATTGTTGCTTCAGGTTTTCTTGTTCAATCGACTAGTCGATATCCCAGCAAGATCTTCGGATCTTACACTAAAATAACGAGTCAGAAAGAACTAGTTATCTCTCAACCTCACTATCTAGACCAGTTCAGGGTTAAGGTGTTCATGGATAGGTGGAACGATGGAAAAATGTGCAAGTGTACACAATCGCAACAAGTAATAAAGTGCCAAGTAATGTCGAGTTATCGTACCCACAGGGACTGTAAAAAGAATTATTTATGAAATTAATTGTAAAACACTTTGGTGAGGTAAAAATAATTTGGTTTTAAAAGATGGTCAAAAACTATTTAAAAAACTAAGTAAATAATTAAAATAAAACAAAGGAGTTCTAATGCACGATTTCAAATAAGATTTAATCAAGGTAACATACTTATGTTGGATTAATTATATTCCTTTAACTTAGAATAAATAAACTCATGTTTACATTATTATGAATAAATTCACAGCAACTCGGTAATTGGCTAACTTCTGAACATACTCACATACAAAAATCCATTCATCTCTTGACATATCTCAATGTCAATTCAATCAACTAAATAGATTCTAATAATCAAACATGTTATTGCACATACATACTCATTAAATTGAACTAATCTCTTGCATATCCCTATGTCAATTCAAACGATTAATTAAATCTAATAAGCATATAAAAGACTATGTGAGGTAACAAGGCATCCCTACTTGAAACAGTTTAATCACAATAATCTTGCAAGTTATGCAAGGCAATAATATCGGTAGATACATTGCTAATTTAACCTCCAGCTACCTTAGAAGAATAAACATGCATTGATTAAGTATTGTGTCAATTAATTATAATTTCAATCCGTTTAAATAATTATTCATTAGTTATTTAACAATTATATTGCAAAAATAACTTAGGCATGATTTTACTTAACCAAGAAATTTACTGAGGCCTATAACAGCATAAACATCATTTTAACAATTCAAGTAGGCAGAATATAATCAACCCAACACAAACTTAATTTTAAGCTAAATTGATTAAAATAACCATTTCAATAGCATAAATATTCATAAACATGTTCGTCAAAACAACAACAAAAATTAAAGAGATAGGGAACAAGAAGCAAATCCAGTGTTTCTCCGTGGCTTGACTAGTTGCTCCGTTCTTCGTTCTTTGTTGCCCTCGGCTATCAAGGTGGCTTATGAACACCTAATTGCTACTCCAAAATGTCTGATGAGAGACTCTTTCCCAAGAGAAGAAATTGGCACTTGAAAAATAAGGGAAATAGGATGGAAAAAGTGAGAGAAAAATGAGAGAGAAGAAGAGAGAATGAGAGAATGTTGTGGAATGAGGGATGGTTTGAATGATCAGAAAAGGGTGGCTTTTATAGCTGATTTTTGCTGCTAAAAATAGCAAATTCCAGCAGCGAAAGAGCCCCCCTATGGCTGGCCATCTACTTGGCAAGAGTTGAGACTTTCAACTTTGCTAAAAATGGCTTGGTGCAAATCTACAAAGCCACAATTAAAGGTGGGGTTTGAATGCAAATTAAAAGTCTTTCGAGGCCCTTTTTGAAAGAATATTTAATCAGCTAAAAATGCTGATTTGGGTCAGCATATGGACGGTTCTGGGCTGCCCAATTAGTGGCTGGTTCGATTCATTCAATATGGTTCGACCAGTGAATCTATTACTTAAAATTTTTAAATGCAATTCAACTGGACCCTTTCTCCATAATTAATTAAAAATAATGTATTTAACCCAAATTAAATGGGGAATAAATTAAAATTAATTAAATTATGAATTAATACACATTTTCTAGACCGTCTTAGGCTGGAAATTCATGTGCCTCGATACTTCAAATTGCTTCTCGGTTTTGTGCTTTCAGTAGTGTCAGTCGAGCCAATTTTCGCCCTTTGCGCGAATCGGTCGAAAATAGCCAAAATTAATCAAAATTAAGTATAAAATTAACTAAATTCACCATGTTCATATTTTTAACACAATTTAATTATTTTATAATATTTAATTATTTTTCAACAAGAATTTAACCGAATTTGCATGAATTTAAGTAAGATTGGGTAAGAAAAACTATATAAATTTTTGTGTTTCCACGCCCCTAAACTTAATTCATTGCTCGTCCCAAGTAATGCACAAATTTTGAAAAGAATTTCTCGAAGACATCCTTGAAAAATTCCTTCAGAACAACATTTTTCCCAAAATTATGAATTTAAAATACTTATGCTCATAGACAAGAAATTTGATAGTTATGCTACTTAAATATACATATTGTTCAAATTAAATTCAACAACTTATTATAATAGCAAAATTTAGACTAAATGCTTTTGTAAAAAAGGCATGTTAACCCTTACCAATTTGATTTTTATTCCTTTATTCAAGACTAAGCTACAATCATTAAGCTTAACTTATGTCTTCATATGTTGATCGTAGCAATTTCTCTCCACTAATTTACGTAGCATTAGGAATTTGAATCAATAGGTCTTTATCAATGTTGTAACGTGGCTAGGCTAGGGGTAGGTGAAAGATAAATTTTGGTTTAAAAACCCTAGACTTAGCGTCATTCGAACCTTCAAAATTTTTACCTTCGATACATCAACTTGACTTTCATATGCTCTTTTATACATCTCATTCAAATACATGTGCCCTCTCTTTTTTTCTTCTTCTTCTTCTTTTTTTTTAGCTAACACGAGCACTTACTTTGTGTACTGCAATTCTCGAGCAATTGATACTTCTTTTCCAATCCCCCAAACTTATTTTCGAAGTACATTTTGAATATTACTGAGTCTAGTGTTTGGGACAATTTTAAGATCATTAAGCGAAAAGTAATGGCTAATCATTGCAAGGGTCAAAATAAAATTAGGTCATATAGTCTCAAAGTTGTGTTTCAAAGGATAAAATTTTACCATGGAGGGCTTGAAAGGCTCAAACGGTCCAAACAATAGTTGCCTAAATCATTTCCAACTTTAAATGCTCCCTAGGATTTCGCCTGAAGAAACTTCTAAATCAATTCTAAAGACTTAAACTTTCATGCATACCTTACTTTTCTAAAGAACTAAAAATTTTATGGTACAAATTTGCATGCTTTATTAAAAATATATTCAAGTCATTATTAAGCTAACATAATAATTTATTGAAATAATAGAACTGTATTCATACTCAAATTGAGCACACTTAACAAAATTCAAATTTTTGAACAAAAAATATCCTAACCCTAATTAAAAGAAAATTTTATTCTGAGTGGAAATAATTCAATTTTTCGGTTGCCCCAACTTAAAATGAACGATGTCCTCATTGCTTAAAGTGAATAGATACTATACATTAGGTAGGATTTTAGAAAAGAGGAGATGAGTCATTTTGACTGCTTAAGTATCAATCTCTTTCTAAATCCAATCCTAGACATGTATATATTTATTACCACACTTTATACTTTGTGACTTGCTCACATTAGTGATTTTCCTCTCTTGTTTTATTATGTAAAAATAAAAAATTCCTAATTAAACTTAATCTTAAAAATAGTTTAAGAACAAAAATAAAGTAAAGTCAAGATCCCTCCCTTTTATTTATTTGCAGATCCTTCCGTTCTGGACTCATCTTTTGCTCCATCATTATTGCCTTCGCATGAATCAATTCGCTCCTTCTTTGATAATTGATCGCGTTATTTCGTCATAGGTTTTAAATATTTATAATTACTCGTTCTTAAACTAACTATTATTGCGAGGTAGGCAAGTGTACCTATCAAACAATAGCATAGCTTTAGCAAGACCGGATTGTCGAACCCAAAGGAACTAAAAGTACTAGTAATGACTGTCTTTTTTTTATCTAGCCTAAGAATAAAGAGGTTTTGTTTTAATTAACTAATTATCTAAACTAAGAATACACAGAGAAAAGAATTAGGGAATTGCTTTTGGGAAAAATTGATTGACTTAAGACAATACCTAAGGAAAAATCCACCTAGACTTTACTTGTTATTCTGGCTCCGAATCGGACGATTTATTCATTCAACTTGTTCCGTAGAGATCCCTAAGTTATGTTATTATCCCTATTCAAGACTAATAACGTCTAATCCCTAGATTTAATAACCGAGACTTGTCTCTAATTAACACTATAGGGTTGCATTAACTTGATCTATAGATCCCCTTATTAGGTTTCACCCTAATCCGACAAAATCTTGTCACCTTATGTCTAGGCGCGCAATCAACTCTGCTTAATTATGACAAATGTACTCTTAGACAGGGTCTATTCCTCCTCTGAATAAGAGCATTTCTTAAATCAGTATCCTGGGATATCAAAACAAGAATTAAGAACACATAATTAAGAATAAGTTAAATATTTATCATACGATTCAGAAAATAATAACAAGATTCGTCTTAGGTTTCATTCCCCTTAGGTATTTAGGGGTTTTAGTTCATAACTAAATAAGAAAACATCTCAGAAGATTAAAGAATACAAAACATAAAGAAAACCCAAAACTCCTGAAAGGAAATTGAGGAGAGATCTTCAGTCTTGATGATGAATCTAGCTTTTGAGATGGATCAATCGGATTCCTTGGCGTAATTCCTTACTCCTCCTTCTTCGTCTCCCTTTTCTTCCTCCTCTAGGGTGTATTTATAGGCTTTGGAATGCCTAGAAGCCCTCAAAATTAGCCTTTTCCAAATTGGACTCAACTTGGGCTCGGCAGGGACACGCCCGTGGCACACGCCCGTGTTCGATTACTTCAGGCCATGCTCGAGCCTGCCAAATTGACACAACTGTGTGGTCTACCCGTGTGAAGAGGTCCAGGCCGTGTTGATTTCGTACTTTGATCCATTTTCTCCATTTTTAGCCCGTTTCTCGTTCCTTTTTCTTTCCTATGCTCTCCTCAATATAAAACATGAAATTAAAGCAGTAGGAGCATCGAGTTCACCAATTCTAATGAGAAATCATCCTAAAATGCATTAAACATGGGGTAAAAATATGTATAACTTACGGTTTATCAAATACCCCTACACTCAAGCATTTGCTTGTCCTCAAGCAAAATTCTCAACTCATAATCAAAATAAATTCTTCTCAACTTATAATTTCTATCAATAATATCTCACATTAATCCATAAGTAATCATACATTGAGAATTCAACTAAAAGAACATAAAAGTTCCAAACATTCTAAGTTGTGCATTTTATTCATGCAAACATAGGCGTCTCCCCTCATCTAAGTAATTACCTTTGATTCAGAATATCACAGAGTTTTACATCCTCACTAAAGATTCACTCAAATCACTCGAGGTTTTTAAGGACAATAAATGAAGCACTCAACATTCAATAATGAAAAGTCATTACCATACGCTTGCATGAAAATCAAATCTCCACCACTATAATTTAGGATGATACATCAATCAAAAGGTCTTTAGAGGGTTGTAATGAGACTTGGTTAGGGGGTGTGGTCACAAGCTGAAAGAAAGGGTTAGAATCGATATTGAATTGAAAAATTACCTAACTAGAAAAAGAGTTAATCATTACTTGCGTACAACAGAGCTTCTTCTCAGACTATGGAATTTAACTTTTGAAGCTTACAAACAGAAGATAACTACTAATGTGTATACATGTTTTTTTCTTTTTTTAAGAACAAGTTAAAATAATATAGACTAAATATTAAGAACAAAACATAGCTAAGCAATCCATTTAACTTAAATCTCAAAAAAAATAGGGATTAATTTAGGGGATTTCAACAATAATGGGTTAAAGGTTAATATTGAGGTTAATACAAGGAATGGCTTGTTAGGCTCAAATGGGTTTACTAAGGGTTAATTGTGGAGGTAGGCTTTTCATGGCATCACTACAGTAAAATTGACTTTTAGCGGCATTTTTTTAGGCCTTTAGCGGCACTTTTAAGCGCCACTAAAACCATTCGCGACGTTTTTGTAAGCGCCGCAAAAAACGCTACTATAGATGACGCCGCTAAAAGTCGGAACCTTTAGCGGCACTTTTCTCGAAAACGCCACTAAAGGTCAATACCATTAGCAACGCTTTTCCAACAAACACTGCTAAAGGTCAGGACCTTTAGCGGCGCTTTTCCAGCAAACGCCGCTAAAGGTCATAAAAATTAAAAAAAATAAAATATTATAAAATATTGTAAAAGTCCTGAAAAATATAAAAAAAACTAAAATTCATTATCAAAATATTGAAAAGAATAATAATCTATGATATAAATATATCCCGCCAAACAAAATACCGCACTTATCATACTACACCAGAAATATAACAAAATACAAATAGAACAAAATAATGATAGAATGCACACTTTAAGATAATCAGTTAGCTTAAACAAGTCACTATGCATGAATTCAGCTAATCCTGAACTATGCATCCACCAAAAACTCAAACCTGAGAAAAAAGAAAAAAAAGTTAATGAATGACACATATAACATCAAATTAATAATAAAATATGCAATTAACAAGTCAATATTAACGCCACATATAACATCAAATTGCACAACTTAATATACTCAATACATTAGCAGAAATAACATCGCATTGAACAATGAATTTAACACATTCAAATAGATCAATTTTAAGCTCACTAATGGTTAATTTAGCATGTGAACAGCATATAAATGTTTGCATTTACAGCATGGTTTAATCAACTTCAAGCAGGGAATTAAATGCTGTAAATTTCCAGCATTCAAATCATATATGGACAACATTAATATGACATTTTCGAGCACTTTGAAGACACATTTGGAAAATTTGAAGAACCATTAATCATGTTATTAATCATGTTATTAATCATATATGCAAGAATTAGAATTTGTTTCGACAAAAGTACCATTTAGAATTATACTTTTGAATCATCTTTTGCATCAAGTGAATTATATGCCCATTTACATGCAGAATTTACAGTATTTACATGCATCAACAACATTAATGATATACCTCATTACATGCAGAATTTACAGTATTTAAGCTCCTTAGAATTATACTTTTGAATCATCTTTTGCATCAAGTGAATTATATGCCCATTTAGAATTTAATGCCAGAAAATGAAACAATGTACCATTTAGAATTATACTTTTGAATCATCTTTTGCATCAAGTGAATTATATGAATTATGATTACCACATCCACAATGTTTGGAATGGAAACGGATTCTAAACATATCAATGTTGGATATGATTAGATGATACCTTCTCCAGAAAGCAAAGTGCAGATAGACCAGCCGTTTGATTGAAAGAGATGTCCACCGGTATGTCATTCACAGTGCATTTCACTATTTTAACCTGAAATCAAATTCCAAAATAACCGAAATGAGCTCAAGATGATTTTAAGGTATATTTGCTGCTTACGTACATATACTAATATGCAATAAATACCATTTAACTGCACGGGAACAACGACAAAGATGCAGCAGAAAATTTAATATCAGTATAATAGCACAAACAGAAGTTGTTGCCAAGTGCCCAACCGCATATGACTTATGTGGATTAACTCTACCTCTTAATAGCATATAATTTTTAGTTAACTTCAATTTCGAATTTAATTTATGGATTAACTCTACCTCTTAATAAGGAAAAATTTTCTGAGATTGTGTTAGCAATAATTATATTACTGCTGCAGTCAGCAAGTCAGATATTTTTTAAAAAATACAACAGTTTAATGATTTTTCTTCCTTTTTCCTGGAAAATTCAGGAACAAGCAGCATTAAAAGAAAATAAATATTAATTAGTTGTTGTTGCAGCTTTCTTAGATACAAAAGAGGGTTTAATTGAAAAACTTTTCTTTTTTTTTTTTGGAAATATTTATGAAAAATATTTTAGAATTTTATCAAATAATATTTAAAAATCATAAAACAAACTAAAGTTAATCAAAATAATACCTAAAATTAATATAAACTGTATGATTAAAACAAGAATGTTAAAATCATGATAATATAACCAATTTATTGTAAATTACTTTGATATCAAAGTAATTTACTCAGATAGTGATTATGGTAGACTTGGATGATCGCAAAAGCACTTTTAGATATTTATTCCATATTGGCTTTGCAACATTTTCAAGGTCATCAAAGGAAAAACAAACAATAGCACTCTCAACATTTAAAGTAGAATATATAGGTGCTTGTCAAACAATTTGGTTAAAGAATATTTTGAATGAATTATCTCTTACACAAAAAGATTCAATTACAATTTATGTTGACAACAAATCTACATTATCTCTTACAAAGAATCTAGTGTTTTACAGCCGAAACAAGCATATTAATATAAAATAACATTTTATTTGGGAAAAGGTGAAGAATAAAAACGTTCAGCTAGTCAAGTGCAAGATGAAAGATTAATTAAATGATATTTTTACAAATTCACTGAAGACAAACATATTCCACAAACTTAAAAGAAAAACATATAATGAAAAAGCTGGATTTGAGGGGAAGTGTTAAAAGTCAAATCCACTTCAAGGTCGGCTAATCATAGAGATAAGTTGATAAGTTGGCTTGCTAGGTGGAAAGTTATAAATGGTTTTAAATTGACAATGCATGATAGAAACAATGTGGCAAGAACCTAAGCAAGGTGGTAGCTTGCTGAAAGTATGGCAGCAAGGTTAAGCCTCTAAGTCGTTTTATATAGCCTATATACATACACGTTTAGATGTGTAGTGTGTATAAGTGAGCAAAGAAAAAAGAAGTATAAGTGAGAAATAGATATTGAGTGTTGAGAAGCATAAGAAATATTAGGCGTGAGAGTGAAAACTAGCAGCAGCTAGGAATTGTGAAAACACAAAATATCAGTTTTGGATTAAATAGCGATGTGAAGAGCAACAAGAACAGAAAAAGATACTTACCTTTTTCTGCATATACTCTATTTCAGCAAACAACAGCTCATTCTGGTAGAGTTTAGAGGGGAATAAATTAAAGGAGAAGGAAAATTTGTCAGTAGCAATAATAATAATAATTATTAATCATCTTAAAGGGACTCTTTTTAATTACATAAATTATTATGAGATACCTTTTTGGAACGGATTCTGCTAATTCCTTTTTCTAAACGACTCTCCAAGCTCTTAAGCTCTTTCATAGGCAATCCCCCTACGGACTCCCCCAGCATGTGCCTGCAAACATATATATATATGCATATAGCTCTGTCAAACAACAAGGGTTTTGAAATAAAATTATATATGATGAAAATGAATTAAAGCCATGAGGAAGTAACCTGTTTGTATTCTGCAAATTCCGGATTTGATTTCGGAGTTTCTCAGCTTCTTGCTGATAGAACTGAGATTTACATCCGCATGGCATTACCAAAGAAATTTTATTAAGTAAACCAAGGAGTTAACAAAACCAGGTAGTAAAAAGCTAGTCAAGCAAAGAACTATTTATATTAAAGGTTCACAGCTTCTCTAGAGAAATGTTAAAATTAAGGACTTATTTGAATGCAAATTGAAATTAAAGGGACTCGCTAAAAGAAAACAATGAAGATTAAGTGAGTTAATACCTGAGCATTAACTTCAGCAACTGACCCAGTATTGGAGGAATCAGAAGCCTTTTTGTACCTCTCAATTGTTGCTTTAACACTGCAAAAACATTGTGTTAAATATTTGAAAAATGTATATACATATATATAACTCATGCAAAAGTACACATATATATATTTTCAAAAAAGTTTCCTGAATAATATATTTTCAGTAAAAATTTTTAAGTTAAGAAAAAAATTATTAGTTATTCTGCTACACTGGAAAAAGCAGTTTCACTCACAGCACTAAACAAGGTTCATTACGCCCTTTAACAAGACACTCTTTGTCATACTTCTCTTTCTTCTTAGAAGGCCATAAGGATTTCACAAAATTAATCCCAGCATGAGTACTCTTGATTTCACAATATGGAGAATCAGTCTCAATCATCATTCTTTCAACAGGTATGCCCCTCACAACATCAAGATTTTCAGCCATCTTCAGAGAGCATCCATTTACACCTGTAAAATAACCAAAGCTAAAAGACTCGCTAGGTTTACAGGAGCCCAATATATCTATAGCAATGAATGACTTCAAACAAGAAGGAAATATCATTTCAATCAACTTGTTTGACTGAGTGAAGAAATGTAAGTGTGCTCAAAGCTATCGCCTGAATAAAAAGACAATAGTTGGAAGATACAAGGTAGCCAGCAGATGCCATATCACTGCATGCATAGCAACAAGACCTGTTTGGTGAAGATGGCGTGTATAAGTTGCATTCTCACCTATATACATGTTATGAAATGAGAGAAGCTTATCACGGTCTTCAGCACTACCGGTAAATGAATGAGTAACCCCACCAGTGAACCTTTCAAAGTGAAAAAAAAAACAAAAAAAAAACAGCAGACTTCAGCATTTACACGTTAACTATAAACCAATTAACTAATATTCTTTTCATATTCAAGAACAAAGATGGTTTACAGTGCTAGCAGGCACAAAAATGAAGAGATTTTCACTAGTGTAGGAAAGATTCAGAAATCTAACTTGTTAATATTTCGTTCCATAATTTCACAGAAATCTTCTGCAGCTGCACGCATATGCAGAAACATGGGCAGCTTTGTGGCATATGCTAATTCAAACTGCTTCTCAAAATACCTAGTTTTGGCAAAGAAAAGTTAGAAATGTTTAATTATACAGAAGAAAACAAACAAATATAAAATAAGAGAAGGAGCATAATCCTTTCTCATGGCAGCCACTTACTTCTTTTGAACTTCTGGTGGGCAAAAGTGAAGCCTGTCATAATCCAATCCACATTCACCAATTGCAACCACCTAAGTTAAGGCAAAATTCATAGTATCTAACTATAGTAAGACTAAGATTACAATCCTGATAAAATGTAGATATGCAATAGGTTACTAGATCTTTTTGGACCTATATAAACTGATTAAAAGAAAACTACTTTATCCTAGCAATTAATAACATAAATTGCGTTATTATTTTTCCTCCAACAGAAATCCTACATACATGCTAGGGAAACAATTAAATGAACGAGAAGGTATGAAGAAAGTACATATGCAAAGAAAGAAGGGAAAACAGAGCACTAGTATGTTCTAAGATCTTTCAATTGTCTAAACAACAATTCTGCACAGAAAGCAGCTAACAGCTGAAATTCAAACATCTGAATGTATAAATTCCCACAAGTGTTCACATCTCACATCAACAGGCCAGAATGAGAATGCAAAATCTAAAATGTCGCTAAATTTAAAGTTCAATGACCAATAAGGAAAACACACCTTCCCTTTTTGAATTCCCTCCTTAGCCAATGCCAAAAGAGCTTGAAAATGTTTTTTAGGACCCCCACTCTCTTCAAACTCCTAAATAAAATATATGAAGCCATGTTGACAAATTTTGCTGACAAACCACACAGTTAAACATGTAATCCAAAAACAAAAGGACCAAAGACAACGTTTCTAGAAATAAGACTAACCTTGCATCTAGTTGGGTGCACTCCAACTGTGCAGAAAAGCCTCCCTGTAATGAATATCAAACCTTCGACAATGAGCAAAACACATTCTAAAGCAAAATAAAAGGCAGACGTTGCAACAAATAAAGCACTATAAATAGACCATCAGTTTCTGCAATAGCAAGAGCTTCCTTTGACTCCTCAAGGGAACCACCCGTAACCTGCACAACAAATCTATTACCATGAATTATACATTTCCATCAACATAAAAAATTGAAACTCATTATTCTTTTGTACAAGTCGAAATTATTTCCAGCCGCTTCAGAGAAAATACTTTCATTCGGGGTTCAGAAAATTAAAATACCATCTCAATAATTTCATAAAGAAATGAACTCAAATTTATTAAGAGTCCACGAGCTCACTAAAACTCTAAGCTTCCAATGGAACTGAACTATTACAATAATTCAATAACCAAACATAGTAAAATGCAAAGAGAATATGAAAGATGGGGTAACTGACGATAATTCGATCGACGCCAGCGTTCCAAGCTCGACTCAGAACAGTAGCAATATCAGAAACGTGATGTTGCTTGCCGTTATAAATGCCTTTAAACATGCCATCTGTGTGCGAATAAAGGATAATCCAAGTGGAGAATAAGAAGCACAGATTGAGAAAGAAAGATGAATTGAAGACAAAGATCGGAATAGAGCATGACCTATTCGATGAAATGTGTGAAAGAGTTACCTGTGAAGTTGACGGCGATATCTGTGTATTTTGGGACAGAAAAATTGAAACGGATACCTGTGAAGATGTTCCTACAAGGGCATTTGACAGAGCAATCTTTTATGAAGGCACCAATTTCAGAGGCTAGTTTATTATGCTTCAATGTGGAAAACTTTGGAATTGAATTTCCCTAGGTGTAACGTTCACATAAAAGTCTTCACTCCTAAAAAGGCATTTGACAAAGCAAACAATTTCTAGAATTTGTCCAGTTATACAAGGAACACCAACACACAGAAATGAGACCATTTTACAACCCAGGGCTAAAAATTTGAAGGAAAATTAAGTTTACCTCAATCCCATAGTAACCTTTGATTAGCCTCTGAAAGTAAGCAATAATATTTTGTCGATTTTGTTCAGAAACCAAAGAAGGTTGAATGATACAAAGTATCTCCTGCGTTCTTTGCTCAGACAACAGCCACCGCCGCGGGATTTCATGGCACTACCACCCCTATCACCACCTCCTCTTCCTCTCCCTCTTCCACCATCACCTCTGCCCCTAAACCCACCACCACCACGGCCTGAAACATGATTAAACTATTAGGAATGCCATAACGAGAGTCTGTAACTAAAAATGATAGGAAACGTAAGAGACGTTGGTTACTTACCTCTTGGAGGTCTCATCACTGCGAGAGTTTGAAGTAATGAAAGTGAAGAATCAGAAACTAAGTAAAAACAGAGAGTCTGAGGCGATAAAAATGTGTTGAGGCAAATGCTAGGGTTTTGGCGAAAAATGTAAATGGAAAACGACCCCCGTTTAAGTTAAATTTCCAATTAAATTTATAAATACTTAACGTAAATTTACTTAAACCTAATGATATTATTTTAATTTTTTTTATAAATATATACATGTTATTTTCATTTGATATTTATTAATTTTTTAAATATAAACAAGTTAAATATTTTTAATTATTATTATTTTTCTATTAGTCATTGAATTATATGTAAATTGTGGATTTAGTCATTTTACTTTAATTTTATTATTTTTAGTCATTGTAGTTTTGAAATTTTGAAATTGTAGTATTAATTAAATGGTAGCTATTAAACTCATTAAGTTTTGCTATTTCTAAAATCTAATGTAACAAACATATTATTCACAAAAAGTCAGTTACGGATTTAATGGTTGTCATTTGTGTCAAAATTAAAATTTCAAAAGTCGAAAAGTATAGGGACCAAGAATGATCTAATTGGATAACATGAACTCAACCTACAACTTTACGCACAATATCAAGACTAATAGCAGAATTTAACCAAACATATATAATTGCTATCATTTGAGTGATCATTACTAAAATTTTAAATTTTGAAAAGTACAAAAGATAAATTTGATCGATTTGAAAAATACAGGGACTAAAACTAATCAAATTAAGTGTAGATGAATTAATTTGAATTGAATTATTTTTAATATATCAAAATATTTTTAGATTAAATCTTAAACCATTTAATATATATATAAAGTATATCTATTATCTCTTAAATAATTTAAACTATAATCATAAGTTTAATATATTCAAATTAAGATTATCTCTTTTACAATTACATAAGAAATCATTTAATATATAAATTAAAAAATACTAATCAATCTAAACCCTAAACCTTTTAACCCCTATCCCATAAACACTAAACTCTAAACCCTTAACCCTTAACCACAAACCCTTACACCTTAAACTCCAACCCTAACCCCTGAACCCTAAATCATAATCCCTAAACCCATAATTCATCATAAACCTTCAAACACTAGTTAACTCCTAAACCTTAAACCCTAAACCATATATCTTAAACCATAGTTAACTTATAAACCTTAAACCCTAAACCATATATCTTAAACCATAAACCATAAACTATAATGATAATTAATTCGATATTTTAAATTCAGTACTATCTCTTTTATGATTATATAAGAAAATATTTAATATATTGTATAACCATAAATTTTAATAATTATTGTTTTAAGGGCTATAGATTTAGGGGTTATATGACTTTTAGCGGCGTTTTGCCAAAAGCACCGCTAATGCTCTGGTTTTTAGCGGCGTTTTGCCAAAAGCGCCGCTAATTCTCTGGTTTTTAGCGGCGTTTTGCCAAAAGCGCCGCTAATTCTCTGGTTTTTAGTGGCGTTTTGCCAAAAGTGCCGCTAATGCTCTGTTTTTCGCGGCGTTTTTACTAAAACGCCGCTATTGCTCTGTTTTTAGTGGCGTTTTTAGTAAAACGCCGCTATTGCTATGAGTTTTACAATTTTTACGGCGTTTTTTGATAAAACGCCGCTAAAAACGCCACTAAAGCTCTATTTTCCTGTAGTGCATGAGTGGGTTAATCCTAAGTGCCTTAATCATTTTGATATATCAAATCAAATGGTGTGGTCTCGACATGCATAATTAAGCAAGTTCTAGAATAACAGTTCAATACTGACGCACTCAAAACAATAATAAAAGTGAGCATGAAAGGATTAATAGATGCTCAAAAGGCTCAAAAATCTCACAAAAATTATGGGTTTTTGATGTTTAGACTCGTGAATTCCAATTCAAAGTAATACCTAGACTTGGGGAAACAACCTATAATTTTAAATTCTTAAAAATCAACTTATCATGCTTGATTCTCTAATGTCTTAAAGTTTAAACAATCAATGCATAAATCCCTATGTTTTAATTCAAGATGTATCAATCAAAATCATAAATCAATTAAAATTTATCCTAAATATGATATGAGAGCTTTTTAAGAGAATAAGGTAACCATTCAGGGATTTTTCTGATAATGACATGAATGCCCCCCACACTTAAGATGTACATTGCCCTCAATGTACAAAGATAGGTATTATAGAATAAAAATAAGATAGGGAGAGAAGTGAAACTTCCTGCATGATGAATTCCTCGAACTATAGGTTTGGAGAGTAATCGGTTTGAGAGTGGAGGAGGATACTCTGGCGGCGGTAGAAGTTCATTAGTCCATAAGTCCTGCGCCAAAAGAATATTATATCTAGTGGTAGCTATGGTCGTGGTCGATCAGGACATGGCAATCGTGGAGAACCTTTCTCGGTGGAGTTTTAGTTCCTATGTGACGATGAGCTTAAGGGCTCTATATAACTGTGATAAAATCAGGAACTTTTTAGGGGAGATTAGGAAGAATAATTACTCAAAAAGAAATAACCGAAATTAATAATTAAAAATAAAATTTCTAAAATCTAATAAAAATAAAAAGTAGTTTCAATAAAAATTAAAAACATAAAATAATAAATAAATATTTTTTAAACATCTTCATCGCTGGATGGTTAGCGAGGTGGGGCTGGCGATGAGATGTGGAGGTGCTGACAAATCTGCTGTAGAGTACCATCAATGTTGTCAAATCGTTGAAAAAATTGCTGCTCGAATCGGGTGAGGGCTCAGATGTCAGCATATGAAGCCATCACATGAACTGTACGAGAGGGTGGTGGTGGCTGAGTTGGTGGGCCCTCGTGCTATGGGGGGACATCATCAGGAATGTCCTCGTAGGCCTCCTCCTCGGTAGATTGGGCGAGACGATATTGGGGAGGGTAGGTTCCTCGGTGCCTCTCGATCATCCTCATGCTAAGCTTGCTCGAGATGCCTTGTAGAGACATCTGGCCGATGAGGGTGAGTGATGATTCTTGGGCCGCGGTGTTAAGGAGCCTGAAGTGTCGCGTCAGTCGAGTCACGTAAGGGCCAATAGAGATGACCCCCTTCCGATGCCGCTTCGTCTGGTGCTGAATTGCAAGGGTGATGAAATAGGCAAGGTCGATGACGTGCCCTTGCGACATGCACCATAAGAAGTAAACGTCGTGGGTGTTGACTACCCCAGTGCTCTCTCACCTCCCTGTAATCGTGTGAGCTAAATTACCGTGTAAATACCTCAGGGATGGTGGGAAAACTGATGCCTTGGAACGGCTAGGATTGTAAGAAGCCGTGCTAGGGGCCAAAATGTGCTAGCACTTTGAGGGAGAGAAATGTATGTGGCGACTGAGAGCATGTAGTTCATTCTCCTCCTTGAACTCCTCCGTATATAAGCCTAGTGTAGCACCAAACTCTGAAACACTTAGTTGGCGAATTAATCCGCCTAGGCGAAATTGAACCCTACCGGGATCATCATAGTTCGCCATTACGGTCTGAAGATGGAATGTTGAGCATAGTTCCATCGTGAGCTCAAGGTATGTTGGCTCGATAATCCCAAAGACTAGCTCTCAAGGGTCGGTGGTTAGGAGGGCTCAAATCGAATCAGCCAACTGAGCCTGTTTTACAGCAGTCCAGTCGATGCAGCGACCCACAATTAAAGGTTGGGCTCGAAGTATTTGGAACAATTCTTCCTGAGGCCCTCGGGGGAACTGTAGGAGAGGGTGAAGAATTTTTGCGGTGGGACCCGCGAAAGAGGACGCTCCCTTCCTCTTCTTTGAGGCAGGTACGGCGGTTTTCTTTCCTCGTGAAGACGACATCAAAAGGTTGTAATATAAATAATAATAATAATAAGTAAACGAATTCAAAAAAAATAAAATGCATAGATTTGGAACTAACTATTTCAGCCAATACTATTAATATGAAGCAAACTCAACCACAATAACGATAAGAATGAGAATAGAAATGTAATGGGTATGAGGTTTTCCTAATCTCAATTTAACACGGAATGTATGATAACTAACTTAGGAATGCAAATTAAATGATATACATTGCCATGGTAATAGCAGGAGAATAAACATAGTAATGTCATGGGTATGAAGTGTTCTTACTAACTTGATTTAACACAAAATGTATGATAACTAACCTAAGAATGCAAATTAAATGATAGAAAAATGAAAAATAGTTTAAAAGATATAAAGTTTATGTTGATAATAAGCATTAGAAATAAGTAAAATAGAAGTGAAAGGAGTAAACGAACGCTAAGGAAGAGGGATTGAGCATCAAAAATGAAGTAGGAAGCGGTGCACGGGTGTGGAAGGGAGGCCGTGTGGAGTTGCAGCGGCTAGGGTAAGGGTTTTTGAATGGGGAAGAAAGTGAATAGTGCAAGGTATTTATAGATTTTGGGCCACAAGGCAAGGGCACACGCCCGTGTCCCCCAATTTCAGCCCGTGTGATTCACGAATTTCAAATTTGGACGCGTTTGACATTTAGTACACACCCGTGTTCCTTGGGCATATGGGTTCACACAGTCGTGTCGCACAGCCATGTCTAGCTCCGTTCGCTTCTCCCACGCCCGTGTGTGCAAGCCCCACGCCCGTGTTAATTTAATAGGTTCGACTACTGGTGTTCCACACGGGCGTGTCGAACGCCCGTGCTGTTTTAATAGGTTCACCCACGGTTCTTCCACACGAGCGTGTTGCACGCCTGTGTTGTTTTGGTAGGCTCGACTACAGCCATATCACACGGCCGTAGCATTTAATTGTAGCCCGTGTTGGGGAAATCTTTTGCCCTGTTTTCACACGACCTTAACCACGCCCGTGTGATTGGCCGTGTCTCTATGGAAACACCTGTATTCAAGATTTTTATTAGTAAGTTAGGAGTTAAATACCAAAATTTAAAGAAATTAATATTGTTAGTGCTGGGGTTGCCTCCTGAGAAGCTTTTATTTATAGTCTAAGCTTGACTTACCTCTCCAGTGAATGGTCATGGTGGTTTGAGAAGTTTATACTCTTCATTCCTGCTATCAATCTCATCAAAATAGGGATGACTCATCAAAATGCCGAACTTGGGATGACTCACCTCTACCGTACCGAATGGAAAAATACTGAGTACCGTAAGAGGGATTTCGTCATTTGGTGTGGTAGTGACAATGTGGGGATCTGCGGTATCTAATAAGATCTTATCACCAACCTTAAGTTGATTTGGAGAGGTATCGGGCTCGTTTTGGCAAAGTTTCAGTTTGTCGGGTGTTCTTAGTTTGTGCATCCGCCATTCATCGAGTTCCTAGATTTGTAGTCTTCGATCTTCATGAACAGGTCCTCTACTATTTCTTGAGAACGACTCGTGTGCTTCCTTCAGATTCATTTTTTGCAAAGTAGGTTGCACCATATTGTTAGTTTTAGTAGAATGGTTGAAATGATCACCTTCAATTCCTGATATGTTGCCAGAATTGCAAGCTTGAAGGGTGATTGTTTCGTCTCCCACCCGGAGTGTGAGTTCACCTGTGCCAACATCAATGATGGTTTTAGCAGTTACTAAAAAGGGCCTTCCTAGAACTAAGGGAGTGTTGCTATCCTCTTCTATGTCTAGAACAATAAAGTCAACGGGAAATATAAATTTATCGATTTTAACTAGCACATCTTCAATAATACCTCTAGGGAATCTTATAGTTTTATCTGCTAATTGAATGCTCATCCTAATCTATTTGGGTTTCCCGAGACCTAGTTGCTTAAACATTTTCTAAGGCATGACGTTGATACTAGCCCCTAGATCATCTAATAAACGATTAACATCTAAACTACTAATTAAGCAAGGAATAGTAAAGCTCCTTGGGTCTTTTAGTTTGTTGGGTAGTTTATTTTGGAGAATGGTTGAGCAAAATGTGTTCAGCTCCACATGCGATGCCTCTTCCAACTTCCGCTTATTTGCTAAAAGCTCCTTTAAAAATTTCATTGCGTTTGGCATCTACGATATAGCTTCAATAAACGGTAAGTTAATATGTAATTTTTTTAAGAGTTTAAGGAATTTACCAAATTGTTCATCCGAGCGGTCTTTCCTTGTCACGTTGGGGTATGACACACGAGGTTTATATTCAACCATCACTGGTTTGTTTGTATTTTGATCTACCTCAGCTTGACCTTTGCTTACCACAGTTTCTTGCCTCGGTTCTGGTTCAGGCTCAACGACTCCTTCGTCATCTTGAATATTAATTGCGTTGAGTTGTTCTCTTGGGTTAGGTTCGGTATTACTTGGCAAACTACCTTGTGGTCGTTTGGAAATTAGTTTGGAAAGCTGGCCTATCTGAGTTTTGAGGCTTTGGATTGACGCTTGTTGATTTTTAAGTGCTGTCTTGGTGTTCTAAAAACGGGTTTCTGACACTGATATAAACTTTGAGAGCATCTCTTCAAGGTTTGGCTTCTTTTCCTATTGGTAGGGTGGTTTTTGGTAGCTCGGAGGATGTTGTGGTCTTTGATTTCCTTGACCGCCCCACGAGAAATTGGGGTGGTTCCTCTAACCTGCATTATAAGTGTTACTATATGGATTGTTTTGAGGTCAAGGATTATTACCCATGTAGTTTAATTGCTCAATATCCATGCTGTGGCCATAAGGTTGTATTCCGAATGGTTTGTTCCACCGCTACTTGCTTCGCACTGCATTACTGGGTGAACCTGTGAAGAACTAAGAAAACCATCAATCTTTTTATTCAAGAGTTCTACCTGATTTGACAGCATGGTGACCAAATCGACGTTATAAACACCAGTTGTTTTCGTTGGCTTTGTCCTCATGACTTGCCACTGATAGTTATTTAGTGACATCTGCTCTATAAACTCATAGGCATCTTTCGGTGTTTTATTGTTGATGGTTCCACTCGCCGCTGCGTCAACCATTTGCCTAGTCAAAGGATTCAGACCATTGTGGAATTTTGAACTTGGAGCCAAAGCAGTAACCCATGGTGGGGGCATCTTCTCAAAAGGTCCTTATATCTCTCCCATGCATCGTAGAGTGTTTCTAAATCCATATGCACAAAAGAAGAGATATCATTACGTAATTTAGCCGTTTTGGTCATTTGTTCCAAAGTAGTAATTGACCCTCGTGGTAACGAGTTCAACCACTGTTTAGCTTTGTTCCTCAATGAAAAGGGAAACAACCAAAGATGTATGGCATCATTAGAAACGCCATTAATTTTAAATGTATCGCATAGTTCTAAGAAGTTGGCTAAATGAGCGTTGGGATCCTCATCTTGCAAACCATCAAACTAAACAAATTGCTGTATCATTTGAATAGTGTTAGGTTTTAATTCAAAAGTATTTGTAGCTACGGCAGGTCTAACTATGTCTGATTCAGTTCTTGTTAAAGAAGGTTTAGCATAATCATACATAGTGCATGGAACAGGATTTTGATTAACCGCAATTGCAGGAGGTAGCTGATTGCCTTGGTTTTCAGACATCTCTTTGGTTGGGGGTTGAGTATCGTCTTATTGCTTGTTCTCTTTGTATCTTAAGCCGCGCCTTATTTCTCTTTAGTTTCTACGAACTGTACGATCGATTTCTTTGTCAAAAAGTAATGGTCCCGACGGGTTTCTTCTAGTATAAACTATAAAAACCTGCCAAGAGAAAGAAAGAGTAGGTTAATAAATAATAATAAAATTAAATTAAATTGCAAGAAAAATAAATGGCTACAGTAATAAAAATTGAGCGTTCCTAATATCTTAGTTCCCCGGCAATGGCGCCAAAAACTTATCGCGTTATTTCGTGATAGGTTTTAAATATTTATAATTACTCATTCTTGAACTAACTATTATTGCGATGGAGGCAAGTGTACCTATCGAACAATAGTATAGTTTTAGCAAGACCGGATTGTCGAACCCAAAGGAACTAAAAGTACTAGTATAGACTGTCTTTTTATTATCTAGCTTAAGCATAAAGAGGTTTTGTTTTAATTAACTAATTATCTAAACTAAGAACGCACAAATAAAAGAATTGGGGAATTGCTTTTGGGAAAAATCGATTGACTTAAGACAATACCTAAGGAAAAATCCACCTAGATTTTGCTTGTTATTCTGGCTCCGAATCGGACGATTTATTCATTCAACTTGTTCCGTAGAGATCCCTAAGTTATGTTATTATCCCTATTCAAGACTAATAACGTCTAATCCCTAGATTGAATAACCGAGACTTTTCTCTAATTAACACTCTAGAGTTGCATTAACTCGAACTATGGATCCCGTTATTAGGTTTCACCCTAATCCGGCAAAATCTTATCACCCTATGTCTAGGCGACAATCAACTCCTCTTAATTATGACAAATGTATTCTTAGACAGGGTCTATTTCTCCTCTGAATAAGAGTATGTCTTGAATCAATATCTTGGGATATCAAAACAAGAATTAAGAACAAGTTAAATATTTATCATACGATTCAGAAAATAATAACAAGATTCGTCTTAGGTATTTAAGGGTTTTAGTTCATAACTAAATAAGAAAACATCTCAAAAGAATAAAGAATACAAAACATAAAGAAAACCCAAAACTCCTGAAAGGAAATTGAGGAGAGATCTTCAGTCTTGATGATGAATCCGGCTTTTGAGATGGATCAGTAGGCTTCCTTGGCGTAATTCCTTACTCCCCCTTCTCTGTCTCCCTTTTCTTCCTCCTCTAAGGTGTATTTATAGGCTTTGGAATGCCTAGAAGCCCTCAAAATTAGCCTTTTTCAAATTAGACTCAACTTGGGCTCGACAGGGACACGCCCGTGTTTGATTACTTCAGGCCGTTCTCGAGCCTGCCAAATTGACACGACCGTGTGGTCTGTCTATGTAAGGAGGTCCTCCATAAAATGCATTAGGAGCATCTAATTCACCAATTCTAAGCATTAGGTTCTCCAAAAAATCCTAAGTATAAAACATGAAATTAAAGCATTAGGAGCATCGAATTCACCAATTCTAATGAGAAATCATCCATAAAATGCATTAAACATGGGGTAAAAATATGTATAATTTTCGGTTTATCAATAATGGACTCCATGGTTCAAATATGAAATCTGGAAACTCAAACACAAAAATAAACGGGTCATTGTATATTTTCTTAAAAGCACTTCTCATCGAGTCATCCCTTATTTTTTTAGTATCTCCAATAGGCTTGTTGTTGTCATTGCATATGTTGCATTAAGTCCAAAAATTTTGATAGCTCTTATCAAAGGTCTGGGCAAGGCGATTGAGCTCTAAACATTGAAGTTCTAGCATCAGGTTCAGGTTCTGGCTCCACTGATTCTACCTTATTAAGGACTTCAAATGATTGCATTGTGGGATCTTCTTCTTTATTAGGGTCCTCTAGTTCCTCATTTACTTCAACTCGTTGCTGTAGAACTGAGTCTCCAACTACTCAGTAAAGGTCCCAATCTATGATTGTGCCTTGGCTATACCCTGTCTTCCTTACATTCGCAAGAATTTCAGCTTTCAAGCATAAAATTGTTATTGTAAAAGGGAAGTGAGCAGGGACAGAGCGTTTAATAGCACAATCTTGTATTTCCCTCAAGATGATCTTCCCCACATCAATGGTCTTACTAGTTAAGATCAAGTATAATAAGACCATTCACTCTAATGAGATTGTAGTCCCATGTGAGCTAGGCATAAGGCTAAATCGGATGAAGTAAAACCATACCTTCACGAGTGGCGTCAAATATTCTCTTCGACAAGTGTGGATTCCTTGTTTTGACATAGTCCATGTAGAACCCTAAACTGTCAGTTCCTCGAGAATTTCTTGCAAATTTTCAGGCTTGATATTGCTCATCAATGTGGAATATTCATCGTTTTCGAAATTAGGCAATTCAAAGAACTCATTAATAGCATTTGAATTTATCGGTACTTTGATTTCGCGAACTAGAACTTCTGTCATCTCGCTTAAAGTTAAATTCTCATAAAACTCACGAGCTAGCTCCTCGTCCACACTAGGTCTCTTTTCACAAAATAGCTCCCAATTGAGAGTTTTAGCAACTTGAGGAATACTTGCCATAAAGTCTCTGTAATTGCTTTCTTTTAATGTAAAGCCTTTCTCTGGATGCATCTGTTGATTTTGAAGATACTTTTGTATCTCACTCTGGCTTCTTCACAGTGGAACTTGTTTTGTGTTTTATCAATTTGAGCGGAAGCACGAGTTCTATTGTGAGGCATGTTTAACCTGATCATAAGATAGAAGAATTATTTTCTCAAAAAAAATTAATAAAAATTATTAATAATTCAATGAATTAAAAAATTAACTACTTGAATAAAATTAAAAATTAAGAGAAAACTAGGTCTTACCACCTTTTGTGCGGAAATAATAATAATAATAATGAAGGAAAAGATGGCAATTTAAAAGGAGGGTTGGAGGGTTTGTGGCTTAGGATGGATGAATGAAGAATGCCGCACAAGCAGTTAGGGCGTACGAGTGTAGTGCGTGTGGGAGCAGTGATGCGCAGCAGGGCTAGAAGCAGGCAACGACACGGGCGTTCGGCAACAGGTAGCAATTGGGAGCTCGCAAGATGGTGCGAAAGGTAGGTATAGCGCGCGGGATGAAGGCCTGGTGCGAGCTGAGGCTGGTGCAGCAAGCATGTGATGGAGCTAGACATACTTGCAGCCTACTAGGACGTGCGACATGTGCTGCTAACTGAGTGGCTGCTGGGAAAAGGGTTTCGGCACTTTGGTGTTTTAGTGCTTTGGGTTTTGAGTGATAGATGAATGGGAAGATGAGTGGAATTTATAGAGGGAAAAATAGGAATTAGAGTAGAATTCTTAAAACAATTTAATTAATAAAAATTTTAAGTTCTAATCCTATACAAAGATAACAACAAATAATAATTAGATATATGCATATTAAATTATTAATTGCTATTTAATTTATTTAAACAAAGATAAAATATGATTAAGACCAATCCTAATTCTATGCTAAATTGATAAAGATTAATATATAAATTATAACAGATATAATTATATATTAAAGATTATCATCTTATTATTATTATTAAAAACTTATCAAATAAAATATGATTAAATTAACACTAATCCTAAAATTGATAATGATTAATATATATTATAATGGATATAATTATATATTAATAATTATCATTTTTTTATTAAACTAAAAACATTTATTCTAGAAGCCTTTTGAAAATATTTACAAAAAGAAGCATCTAGTTTTTATTATTTACGAAAAGACAACCAAATTTTAAAAATGATTCAATTAAGTCCCTAGACTTAATGAAAATTTGGAATTGAGTTGCAATTTAAGACTTGGATCAAAATTGACCATTTTATTTGAAAAGTCAAAGATTGAAATTTCTATTTAGAGAGTAATTTTTTGAAAATTTATGTTAAAATCAATTCCCAAGAAAGATTGGAGGGGTCACAAGCGTTCCCGCTTAAGTTCCAATCTCCTAGACAGAATTTATTTAAACATACTAATCTCAAAAATATACCCTAAATCATTTATTAAAAAGGAAAATAAGAAAATTTTAAACATCCGATAAAATGAACGAAATTTCATTCTGTTCAATCTTATCTCCCCAATAGTGTTTCAGGCGCTAAGCATTAACTTGAACATTACCTCCCTTACCTTGGAGCTCGACAACTCCGTATGGATAGATGCGATGAATCGTAAATGGACCGGACCAACGTGATTTTAGCTTACCTGGAGAGAACTTTAGTCTGGAATTAAATAATAAGACTCGTTGACCTGCTTCAAATTCTCGAACTCGAATGTGCTTATCATGCCATTTTTTAAGTCTCTCCTTGAGTAATTTGGCATTTTCATAGGAGAACATCTGGAGTTCCTCTAGCTCATTGAGTTGGAGCATCCGTTTCTAGCTTAGGATCCAAGTTGAGTTGTCGAAGAGCCCAGTAAGCCTTGTGCTCTAACTCTAAGGGTAGATAACATGCTTTCCCAAAGACCAACCTATAGGGTGACATCCCTAAAGGTGTCTTGTATGCTGTTTTGTAAGCCCATAAAGCATTATCCAGCCTTTTGGACAAATCTCGTTGGTTTGGGAAAAACTACCTTCTCAAGTATGCCTTTGATTCCCTTATTTGCCAATTCAGCTTGCCCATTCATCTGCAGATGGTAAGCTGTTGCAACCTTTTGTTTCACTCCATACTTGTCTAATAACCATTTTAACCACTTGTTCACGAAAGTGGGACCCTTCATCACTAATGATAGCTCTTAGGGTTCCAAACCTTGTGAACACGCGTTTCTGCAAGAACTTAATTACAACCCTAGCATCGTTTTTCGGATAAGCTTTAGCCTCGACCCACTTGGAAAAAGTCTATTGCTAGCAATATATACTTGTGACCAAAAGACGGAGGGAAAGGACGAAGAAAGTCAATACCCCATACATCAAAAAATTCTACCTCAATGATGTTTTTTCGAGGCATCTCATTTCTATTGGTGACATTTTCGACCCTTTGATATCGATCACAGCTCTTTACGTACGCATATGCATCCTTCAATAGTGTTGGCTAAAAGAATCTGGCTTGCAATACTTTGGCCACCGTACGAGTACCTCTGAAGTGTCCCCTACTCATAGCTGAGTGATAATGGTATAAATTCTTTTGTACTTTATCTTCTGCCATGCATCTCCTAATCATCTGATCTACACACCTTTTAAACAAATATGGCTCTTCCCAGAAATAATACTTCACATCGTGAAAAAACTTTCTCCTTTGTTGATAAGTCTTATCAATTGGCATCAAACCACAAGCTAAATAGTTAGAAATATCAGCAAACCAAGGGGTATTGTGGACATGACTTACCTTTAGTATGTGTTCATTTGGAAATGTTTCATGAATTGGTATAATAGGAGAATTCCCTTCTTGCGGCTCCAATTTGGACAAGTGATCTGCTACTTGGTTTTCTACCCCCTTTCGATCTTGAATTTCTACATCAAACTCTTGAAGTAGAAGTACCCATCATATAAGTCTCGGCTTAGTGTCTTTCTTGGCAAGGAAATACTTAATTGTCGAGTGGTCCGTATAGACAGTTACTTTGGTACCTACAAGATAAGATCGAAACTTGTCAAAAGCAAATACAATAGCAAGTAACTATTTTTCTATTACCGTATAGTTCAGTTGAGCTCCTGTAAGAGTCCGGCTTGCATAATAGATGGGATGAAAAACTTTGTTCCTTCGCTGGCCCATGATAGCTCCTATCGTGAAGTCACTTGCGTCAGACATTAATGCAAATGGGAAATCCCAGTCTGGTGTGACAATTATGGGTGCCGTAACTAATCGACTCTTCAAATCCTTGAAAGCTCTTAAGCATTCATCATCAAACTTGAATGTCGTGTCCTGCTCCAATAATTTACATAAGGGTTTAGCAATTTTGGAGAAGTCCTTGATAAATCTTCGATAGAAATCGGCGTGGCCCAAAAAGCTCCCAACACCTTTTACAGATGTTGGAGGTGGGAGCTTCTCAATAACATCTACCTTTGCTTTGTCTACCTCGATTCCATGTCTCGTTATCCGATGCCCTAGAACAATTCCTTCTCATACCATGAAATGGCATTTCTCCCAATTAAGTACGAGGTTCGTTTCTTCGCATTCTCTTAGTACCCTAGCTAGATTGGCTAAGCAATCATCGTAAGTATCTCCGAATATTGAAAAGTCATCCATAAAAACTTCCAAGTACTTCTCAACCATGTCAGTAAAACTAGACATCATACATCTTTGAAATGTAGCAGGTGCATTACATAAACCAAATGGCATGCGTCTAATTGCAAATGTACCATACGGGTAGGTGAACATTGTCTTGTGTTGATCTTCCGGTGCTACTGTAATCTAATTATACCCCGAGTATCCATCGAGAAAACAGTAATAGTCTTACCCCACGAGTCTATCCAGCATCTGGTCCAAGAACGGCAAAGGAAAATGATCTTTCCTAGTCGCCTTGTTTAGCTTCTGGTAATCGATGCAAATCCTCCATCCCATAACTATTCTAGTTGGTATCAACTTGTTATTCTCGTTCTCTATGATTGTGATACCTCCCTTCTTTGGCATGTACTGGACCGAACTTCCCATGAGCTATCTGAGATGGGATAAATGATACCTGCATCTAACCACTTGATAATCTCCTTTTTCACTACGTCCTTCATAATGGGGTTCAGTATTTGTTGTCCATCAATCGTCCTTTTTTCACCGTCTTCTAGGATAATTTTGTGCATGCATACAGATGGACTGACACCGCGGATATCGGCTATGGTCCATCCGATAGCCTTTTTGAATTGTTTCAACACCAAGATGAGTTTCTCTTCTTGCTTAGTAGTTAACTCTGCTGAAACAATCACAGGCAGAGTAGAAGAGTTACCTAAATAAACATATTTCAAAAATGAAGGAAGTACCTTCAGTTCTAATTTAGGTGGCTCCTCTATTAACGCTTTTGATTTGGCATAATCCCTTTTCTCTAACTCCAAAGATTCAAAGCAAGATTGCGGATTAAATCCCCTTTGATTAGCTTCTAACAAAGCTAAGTATTCATCCTCCTCATCATCATTTGGAGGATCGGATGTCAAAATTTGTTCCAACGGATCCTCAACAAAGTTGAGCTCCTTTTCCACTATTAAATCCTCTAAATCGGAAACTGCAGAACAATCATCAATTGTGTCAGGAAATCACATAGACTTAAAAATGTTAAATGTTACCTGATCATCCTGAACACGCATAGTAAGCTCACCATTCTGCACATCAATAAGGGTCCTTCCGGTTGCTAAGAACGGTATTCCTAGGATAACCGGTACTTCTTTGTCTGCTTCAAAGTCTAGGATCACAAAATCAGCAGGGAAGATAAATTTATCTACTCGTACCAATACGTCCTCGATTTTTCCTTCTGGATGTGCTAA
Organism: Gossypium hirsutum; assembly: GCF_007990345.1. NCBI lineage: Eukaryota > Viridiplantae > Streptophyta > Magnoliopsida > Malvales > Malvaceae > Gossypium > Gossypium hirsutum. Next base: position 10,995,131 of record NC_053436.1, on the reverse strand, counting down.
AGATCAATCTGCTAGTTGAAGGGTAACCGTAGCAGGTCTAACTTCACCTATCCCTAACTTTCTAAATATTGACATAGGCATCAAGTTTATACTTGTATCCAAGTCACATAGTGCCTTACCACAATACATTGCTCCAATATTGCAAGGTACGGTAAAACATTCAGGATCCTTCAATTTTGGGGGTAGTTTGTCTTAAAGATATGCGCTGCATTCCTTCGTCCGAGCTACCGTCTCAAATTCTCCAAGTCTTCATTTTTTGGACAGGATATCCTTCATGAATTTGATGTAGTTCGGCATTTGTTCAAGTGCTTCAACCAACGGGATGTTGATGTGAAGTTGCTTGAGTACCTCTAGGAATTTCTTGAATTGAATTTCCTGCTTCTGCTTCTGAAGTCTTTAAGGGTAGGGTGGTGAAGGTTTCTTTATTGGAACTGGTTGATTCATTTTCTGTGGCAATTCTACATCTAACGGAGTTGTTAGTTTATCAGAATTAGCTGGTTCTAGAATTACCTCATCGGGTTTCGTAGATTCTGGTTCTTGTGAAACTGGAATTTCAACACTCGATTGAACTTCCTCTGAGTCTTGAGCATCAGCTGGCTCTTTTTCACCTTCGATAGTGTTGGGCTTTATTGTCTTTCCGCTCCTCAATGTTAACGCCTTGCAATGTTCCTTCCCCGGATTTCTTGGATTCTCTGTATCACTAGGTAAAGCACCTTGTGGTCGGTTCCTAAGTTCAGTTGCAAGCTGGCCCATTTGGTTTTCCAGATTCTTCAATGTAGCTGCTTAGCTTTGAATTAAGGCATCATTCTTTGCCATGTATGCCTTCAGCAGATTCTCCAAGCTATTGGATGGTTCAGCTTAAACTGGATTGCAGTCCTTGCCTTCCTCGATTTTGGTTCTGGTTACCCATGTAATATACGGATTCGAGGTTCGATGGACATTCTTCGAACAAATGTCCTTCCCTACAATAAACACAGGCTATACTTTCAAATTGGTGAGGTGGTTGGGCTGCAAAACTGTTAGACCCATCAGTGGTAAGATTCTTAAGCATTAAGGATATTGAAGATACCTGAGATGCAAGTGAAGTGAGAGTGTCCACTTCATGTATTCTAGCGACTCGTCTTCTTGATGCGGCTCGATTGGTTGGCCATTGATAATTGTTACTGGAGATCCTCTCGATGATTTCGTAAGCCTCATTATAAGACTTAGAAAAGAGAGCACCATTAGCAGAAGCGTCCACTACCATCCTCGTGTGAGCATTGAGACCATTATAAAATGTCTCAAGTTGGATGCAATGTGGGATTCTGTGATGAGGACATTTCCGTAATAGTTCTTTGTATCGTTCCCATGCCTCATACAAGGACTCATCATCCATTTGTTGGAAGGCAGTGATCTCGTTCCTCAACTTAGCATTCTTGCTAGGTGGGAAATACTTCATGAGAAATCTTTCGGCTAACTCTTGTCATGTAGAAATTGAGTTTGGTGGCAATGAATTCAACCAAGATCGAGCTCTGTCCCTTAGTGTGTACAGGAACATCTTCAATCATTCGAGTACTCCAGCTAATTTGAAAGAGTCGCTCACCTCCATAAATAGTCTTAGGTGATAATGAGGATCTTCAGTAGGCATTCCACTGAATTGGCCCACAGTCTGAATCATCTGGAACATGACTGGCTTCAGCTCAAATTGTTGTGCCTCGATTTCAGGTCTCTTAATGCCTGGATTAAGATTGTTAAATACTGGCACAGCATATTGTCTTAAGGCTCTATCCCTATCATCAGCAATAAGGATAGGATTTTGAGCAGGGTTTGCTCCAGTTCCTTGGATCGAATTTTCAAAGTTCATTTCTTCGGTCCTTCTCTGGTTCGCTTGTCTTCTTCGCTGTCAAAAGGTTCAATCTATCTCAGGGTCTACAATGAGTAAGTCAATAATCTAGCAAATATTCATAAACACCTGAAATTATCAGAGAAAAATTAATTAAGTTAAAAATTAAACAGAAAAATAAACCAAAATGTAAAACTAACAAATTCACAAATAATGGCTTTTTAAAACAATCCCCGGCAACGGCGCAAAAAACTTGGAACAACTGAAAAATGTGCAAGTGTACACAATCGCAACAAGTAATAAAGTAACAAGTAATGTCGAGTTATCGTGCCCACAGGGACTGTAAAAAGAATTATTTATGAAATTAATTGTAAAACACTTTGGTGAGGTAAAAATAATTTGGTTTTAAAAGATGGTCAAAAAATATTTAAAAAACTAAGTAAATAATTAAAATAAAACAAAGGAGTTCTAATGCACAATTTCAAATAAGATTTAGTCAAGGTAACATACTTGTGTTGGATTAATTATATTCCTTTAACTTAGAATAATTAAACTCATGTTTACATTGTTACGAATAAATTCATGGCCACTCGATAATTGGCTAACTTCTGAACATACTCACATATAAAAATTCATTCATCTCTTGACATATCCCTATGTCAATTCAATAGACTAAACAGATTCTAATAAGCAAACATGTTATTGCACATACATACTCATTAAATTAAACTAATCTCTTACATATCCCTATGTTAATTCAAACGATTAATTAAATCTAATAAGCATATAAAAGACTATGTGAGGTAGCAAGGCATCCCTACCTGGAGACAGTTTAATCATAATAATCTTGCAAGTTATGCAAGGCAATAATATTGCCAGATACTTTGCTAATTGAACCTTCAGCTACCTTAGAAGAATAAACATTTACTGATTAAGTATTGTGTCAATTAATTATAATTTCAATCCATTTTAATAATTAATTTATTAGTTATTTAACAATTATATTGCAAAAATAACTTAGGCATGATTTTACTTAACCAAGCAATTATTGAGGCCTATAACAGCATAAACATCATTTTAACAATTTGAGTAGGCCGAATATAATCAACCCAACACAAACTTAATTTTAAGATAAATTGATTAAAACAACCATTTCAATAGCATAAATATTCATAAACATGTTCGTCAAAACAACAACAAAAATTAAAGAGATAGGGAACAAGAAGCAAATCCGGTGTTTCTCTGTGGCTTGACTAGTTGCTCTATTCTTCGTTCTTCATTGCCTTAGGCTATCAAGGTGGCTTATGAACACCTAATTGCTGCTCCAAAATGGCTGATGAGAGCCTCTTTTCCAAGAGAAGAAATCGGCACTCCAACAATAAGGGAAATGGGATGGAAAAAGTGAGAGAAAAGTGAGAGAGGAGAAGAGAGAATGAAGGATGGTTTGAATGATCAGCAAAGGGTAGCTTTTATAGCTGATTGTGGATACAAAAAATAGCAAATTCCAGAAGCCAAATAGCCCCCCCATTGGCCAGCCATCTACTTGGCAAGAGTTGAGACTTTCAACTTTGCTAAAAATGGCCTAGGGCAAATCTACAAAGCCACAATTAAAGGTGGGGTATGAATGCAAATTAGAAGTCTTTCGAGGGCCTTTTCGCAATCATATTTAATCAGCTAAAAATGCTGATTTGGGTCAGCATATGGACGGTTCTGGGCTTCCAATTAGTGGCTTTTTCGGTCCATTCAATATGGTTCGACTAGTGCGGTTCAACTGGACCCTTTCTCCATAATTAATTAAAAATAATTTATTTAACCCAAATTAAATGAAGAATAAATTAAAATTAATTAAATTATGAATTAATACACATTTTTTGGACCGTCTTAGGCTGGAAACTCATGTGCCTCGATACTTCAAATTGCTCATCAGTTTTGTGCTTTCAGCAGTGTCAGCCGAGCCAATTTTCACCCTTTGCGCGAATCTGTCGAATATAGTCAAAATTAATCAAAATTGAGTATAAAATTAACTAAATTCACCATGTTCATATTTTTAACATAATTTAATTATTTTATAATATTTAATTTTTTTGAGAAGAATTTAACCGGATTTGCATGAGTTTAAGTAAGAATGGGTATGAAAAAGTATATAAATTTTTGTGTTTCCAATAGGCCATATCAAATTTTGGTTAATTCCCACCTTAATGACTTCCTAGGGTTGTCAGGCCTAGGGTAGGTTCTTCTTTTCCTGAACAGCTGATCCGCTAAGAAAACCCTACAAAATAGTTAATTAATCATACCTTCACTCGCTAATCCCCTAATGGAGGATTAGTTCCTCATGGATCTAATAAATAGTTTAAACTTGATAAAAAGAGTAAACATGAATAATAATTCAAGAGTATAAAGTTTAGAAGAAGCCTAATTTGTATTAGAATTGAGTATAGAATCCTCACAGGGTTTGATTGTGTTTCACAAATCTAATCTTTTCGACAAAAGCAAATAATAAGAATTGAAATCAACCTAAAACCTAAGAAGAGAAAAACTAAAGACTAAATCTAGAAAGAAAATTATTCAATACAAAAGCCCCTTTCTAACATGTGTTAAATGAGCCTATTTATAGACTTTACAGTGGTTTTCATCCTTAACCTAAGGTTAGCTTTCATTCTCGTGCTTAACATTTGATTGTACGAACCAAAAAGCCCCTGGCTCGTAATTATTTCCCGTACAAAGGTGATTTTGGACACACCAGGTCCTGTGTCGCGACATTGAGAGTAGTCTTGGAATTCTTCTATTCTGCTTCCTATGTTGTGACATCCAATACCTCGTGTTAGCTCACCTTAGGCCTCTTTCGGCCCCTAAGGTCAATAAAAGGCTTAAATTACACACTTTATTAAATTTAGTTAAATTTACAAAAACATAATTAAAACTTAACTAAAATGATTATGCTCAAGCTCCTAAAGTGCGAAAACTAGTTTAATCTACTACAAAAAATTATGGAAGATCAAGCATCAAAATAGTTTCAAGCATGAAAATAGTATGGCACATTGTATTGTTCCCTATTCGCCCCCTTAATTACCCTTACCAGCTCACCACCTTATTTCTCCTTCCCTTACCTTCCTTATTTCCCCACATAGGAAGTCACAACATAATATAGCAATTATGACAAGCTCACGAGTTTTTGTGCATCAATGACTGAGTTTTTCTACTTTTCTGACTTTGTCACTTTTTGATCTTTTTAATACATCTCACTCACAATGCTTTTGTTTTTCACGTACTTTTCCTACTTGTTTTGATTTTCTTTTTGAATTTTTCTTTTGTTGCACATATTAGGAAACTTGTAATCACTATACTGATTCTTTCTATTTCACTCTTGTTTTTACAAAATCCGTCATGATGTATCTACTTAACCCTCAATACATATGGCTAGAAGTCTATATTCATGCAGTTCAGGACCAAAGTAAAAGGGTAAATACAATGTAACATTTTTGGCTCGGGTTTTGTATGAAAGTTCATCAAGAAGTGTTTTCTAGCTCAAAATAGGTACTAAGGATAAATAAATAGGGTTAGCTTTTTTACTCTGGGTGTATACCAAACAATGCCTTAGGTCATCCCTAGGTATCTCAATATTCACAAATTTAATCAATCAAACAATCACAAAGTCAACTATTTATCATGCATACTAGCATGCTAGTTTCCTCGTATTTTTTATATCATTTGGTATATTAAATTACTCAATACCTATTTACAATGTAATATATAGAACTTACTAGTCTAAAAATTAAAAATTTAAAACCATTCACTATCGTGCAAATTATAGTAAACACAATCAACCTATTTACATGCTTCTAAACAATCACTTGTACTTCTACAACCTCAAGAACACAAATGATAAGAAAAATCGAAGAAAAAAAATATTAAAAAAAATTCTATGTTACCCCACACACTTTAGATAGCACATTGTCCCTAATGTGCATCTCTATAGATAAGGAAAGAAGTTGCCCGATTGATCGTGACATTGTCGTAGTCTTATGGTGGTTGCTTCCTACCTTGTTCGTTAGAAGCTAAAAAATGTCGTGCTTTCTTTCATGTGAAGTTCCTACATAGGAAACTTAAAAATAGAATATATATATAAATCTACTATTACTCTCTCTATATATAAATCTATTGTTACTCCTACTCCTAAAATAAAGATAAAAATCATCCTAATTATTTACAATAGAAAAAATTAAAAGTTCATTTAATCCTTCTCCTCCTTCTAGTAATCCATCTCATTAACCTCTTCAGCGTCCTTCTCTTTACTACCTTCCCATTTCTCGGTTCCTTGCTCTTCTACTTTAGACCACATTTGTCTAGCGGATAATTTGGTACTCTCATATTATTCTGCTACTCAAATTCTTGAAGAACTAGGCCCGTTTCTTGCAACCATCTTATCATCCATTTCATCTTTGGATTGCTACTCTCACATATTTCTTTATGAGATGTCGATTTTGCCTTTCGTTTAAGTGGAGTTGGGACATCCATCTTTTCCTTTCGGCATTTTCTCTAATCCCTTATTTTCTTTCATTGAAGCTTCATTTATTACTTGTATAATGAGTCCTCTATGAGACAAGGCTTCATGAACTACTTAGTATTTTTCATTGGAACTTCGGCCTTCTTGCACAAGGTCATCACTAAGTAGGAGAAGAAGACCCTAACATTCTGGCCACTAATGCACTGCTTCATATAATGGTAGATCAATGTCCCGATGCACAACTGTTTATTCTTGGTCAAAATCTTTTCATTCCTCGTGAAATTTCCTTGCACATTTCTAGCTAACGTAATGTGGTTGTTCTTGAGAAGGTTGAATCCTTATTGTTATCTTGACATTGGGATTCGTTTGCTCCAAGCGGGAAAAAAGTACCTATAAGAAAATACTATGACAAGAAATAAAAAATATGCAATATAGTATAAAGGAAATGAAATAAAATAAACATTAAACTAATAAAACAAATAAAACAAATTTAAAACAAGAAATACAAGTTCTTTAAAGATTGAGACATTTTGTGTTACCACCATAAAAGAACCTCTAGTTGGTTCTCAGCACCTTGATCTGAAGTTTGTTTTTCTGTTGATGTATATGAACCAGACACTTTGGTTTATTCCAATGATTTTGTCTTATTTTTGACCGTCGTGAAATCCACATTGTCAGCCATTGCATACCAAATTTGAGCCAACCCCAAAATTTTTTTGAGGTATTATTACCTCGAGCTTCCTCCTCTCTCTGTTATATGAGGCTTTGGTTACTCAAGCCTTGTTGCCACTGTTGAATGAGAATGAGTCAAACCCCTCGAATTTTTCAGTTGGAACCTTCTCTGCTATTGTCAAAAAGTGTATTAACTCTTCTACACTTTCATTCAATATCGGTTTAACCTTCATGTTAGTGTTTAATTCATCTTTTACTTATACCTCTACGATTAGATCTATTGCTATGTCAATTGGATTAGAGACTGTTTCAACTATGTTCAACTCATCCCCATAATCTCTAGTTCTAAGCTCAAGTTGATTCTCATCATAGCTATCGGTAATACCAAGGTTCTCATGATCCAAGTTGTGAACGTCAAACATGTCCTTTTTGAGGTAGCACTTTGGATTTTTTTATCATTTGCACCATCATGTCTAACATGTTTGATAAGACCTCAGAGTTGACCATCTTTGTGGTTTCAGATGAAAACATCTCAGATGAATCACAGGGAGGGTTGTCCAAATGTTTGGGCATATCATGTTCTTAGGTGTTAGAAATTATAGATTGAAAATTCATAATTACTCATGAGCACTTATTAGAAAGTGATGATTTATTCAAAAGATACATTTGATTCCATGAAACATGTTTTTCTAATAAGTATGTCCAATAGAAATCAAACATAAAGGATTGTGACTCTTCAAAATAGTGTCTATTGAGTGTATATAAATAGAGGGTCTATGGTGCTCACAAATTACAATTACAATCAATCCTAATTATAAGAAATTAAAGTAAGATTTAAGGAATTCCTCGATTTTGCTAATCAAAGGAAATTCAAAAACTTTATTGTATCCTGGGAGGACCTTTGTCTTAACCCTCTAGTAACTTTGTGTGGGGGCAAATAGTTGTTTTTGAAAAGCGTCACTTATGCCTCGAAGTCTACTGTTTATTTAAATATCGTCTCTAGATCTATCTTCTTCACTCTATGTAACACCCTAATTTTGGGCCTAGTTAGAACCATTAATCCGAGGTCAGAGAAATTATTTTTTTATTATTTTATGTGTTATAGAATGATTATATGAGTGTATGAAAATTTTGGTGAATTAGTTTTAGCGATTTCGTGCTTAATTATGAAAAAGGACTAAATTGCATAAAGTGCTAAAGATTTGTTCTACAAGCTAATGTTGTTAAATAGTTATGGAACACTAAATTAGAGGTCCTTAGTGAGCAAATAGACCAATAAAAATTAGTGGCTGAACATGGAGACAAAGAAATTGAAAAGTCAAAGTTTGGTGGGCATTAGGTGACTTATTTGGTAATAAAATAAAACAAAAAGGAAAAAGGTTGTCATCTTTTCCTCTTTCTTCTTCATCCACCAAAAATGGCAACAAACATGAGGGTTTTGAGATCCCAAAATTTCAGCCACTTAGTTCTCTTGCAAGTAAGTGTTTTTTAAGGTCTTTCTTGATAATTTTTGTATCTTTGTGACCCTTGTAGCTTAAGCTAACTAATGGAGTGACTAGTTTATAAAATGGTTGTGTAGCAGCCTGATTTAGGGCCTAGTCAGAGTAGTGGTCTCAGGACCACAAATCTAAATTTTGAGGAATTATTTTATTATTATTTTAGAGCATAGCATATTTATATTAGTACATGAAAATTTTGGTAAGTTAATTTTGCAGTTTGCAAGCCCAATTGCGAAAAAGGACTAAATCGCATAAAGTGTAAAAGTCCTAAATTGATAGCTAAAGGTGTTATTTTGTTAGAGAACCAAAATTGGGGGTCTTTAATGGGAAAATAGACCCTTAGTTGATAGTATAGCTGGCCATGAGACATGGGGGAGACAATTTTCAAAATTAGGTGGAAATTTGGTAGCTATTTTGACCAAAAAGAAATAAAATACAAAAAGTTGTCAATTTCCTTTCTTCTCATCTCTTTCCACCGAAAATATCAACCATGAAAGGGGGTTTGAAAGAATAAATTTTCAGCAACTTGAAGCACTTGCAAGTAAGTGATTTTGATAGTTTTTCTTAAGGATTTTTATACTTTTGGACTCCTTGAAGCATAATCTTTCAAATGAGGGGTCTATTTTGCAAAACGATTAAGAGTTTAGGGTTTTTCCATGAATGGATTTTTAGTGTCTGCTGAGTTTTTATGGAAGAAATTGAGTCTTGGTTGTCTTATAAACAACTTTTGTGAAATGTGTTAGCATGAAGACACCTAAAGGGACTATTTTGCACAAGTTGCAAAATAAGTGATAAGTGTGTGAAATAGAGAGAATTTGGAGTTTCTATAAGAGTAAAAAAGAGTTTAGCTAAGCTTCAGAGGCGAAGAAATTCGATAAAAATCGATTTTCAGGCATAGGGGTAAAATGGTCATTTTGCCAAAGTCTAGGGGCAAAATGGTTATTTTACCGAAAATGTAAATTTTCAATTGCCTAATTGTAATTAGTGACTAAACGAGTGTATTTTGCTAATATAGATCAAGAATTGTCAAATTCGAACCAAGACCAAATCGACTAAATCGACTAGTCGTATACGTTTTGTAATCCAAGGTAAGTTGTATATAAATAATACAACTACATTGTGACAGCCCAAAATTGACCCTAGTCGGGAAGTGGTTTCGGGACCACAAAACTGAGTCATAAAAATAATTGATTTCCATATTCTATGCTTATTATGTGTGTACATGAGTATGTGGAAGTTTCATTCTCCAATTTTGCTAATTGCATGAGAAATTATTAAATAGGGATTGATATAAGACATGGTGAAAATATGATAGGCTAATTTAAAATGGTCTATTAATGCATGTTGTGAAAATGATGGGTTTGCATGTCAAATTACCCAAAATTTGAGCTAGTGGTTGGCCATGCTATGGGTGGAAACATGTTGGGAACATGTTGGCCTAGTGAGGTATGTAGGAAAAAAATAAAATAAGGGGCATGGGCATAAATTAATGAAAAGGAGTATGATGAATACAAAAAAAAATGTGTGTAGTTGTTCCCCCCCATTGCCGTGAGCTAAAGAAAAGAAAGGAGAAAATTTTTGTTCATCCTTTCTCATCTTCATTTAGCCGAAACTAGAAAGAAAAAAACAAAGAAAAAAAATGCTCATCCTTTGGTTCATCCTTGGCCAAAAATTTTAAGGAGGAAGGAAGAAGAAAGGTTGAAGAGGTTCGGCCATGCATGTAGCTAGGCTAAGGTATGTTTGATGATGTTCTATGAGATGCATGCATGTTTTAGTTGTTAGCTTGAGTTCTACCTAGCCCATGGTCTAAATCTTGCTATGTGATGGAAATGACACTCGGCCATGGATGCATCATTCTTGGTTGATGTTTGATGTTGTGGTGATGAGGCATGAGGATGAGTTAAGATTCGGCCTAGGTGGAGTTTGTGTTAATGCCATTGCATGCTAAATATGAAGCTTGTTAATGATGCATGTGATGGTGGCTTGATGATTCTTGAACCTCCTTTTTAGCATTTTTGAGTGAGCACATATGTGCATTGGTTGCTAAATGGAGAAGAATCGGCTAGCAAGTTGTGTGCTAAGGCCGAATATAACTTTTGCATGTTAATGAGCAATGCATGTGTTAAATTGATGGAAAGGGAGAGGATGCTTTACTAGTGTGTATATGTGTGTATTAGCCAAGTTTTGAACTTGAAACAAAAGGGTGTTTAGTCAATACAAGTGACCATACTTGTAGAATGTATTAAGTGTTGAAATCGGCCCCAAAATAGACATGCATATTCGGCCAAGGGGGAAAAATTAGCTAAAATGTTGAGTTTGATTCATGATTCCGTACATATGTGACTTTAATGTCTAATGTATAAATATGGGCTAAGTGCCTTGTGTTCCTCTTTTCGATGCTCAAATGATTAAATCAATTTATTTGTTTAATTAAGCTCAAGAGCAAAGGGGAACTAAATCCGATAAAGGGAAGGAAAAAGTGGTCGAATAGCTATCGGAATCGTTCGACAACACCCGAGGTAAGTTCTTGAGTAAGAGAGCTTAAATTATGATGTGATTAGATCATGTTTTAAGCAAATTAAAATCATGCTCTTTGTGTGGCTATTGAGCCGAATTTGCAAGAATGATAAATGTCTTGTGTTTGAGTTTTGCTAACGAAAATGAAATACGAATGGGCCATGATTTATTGTTAAATGTGCATGGTTATTTGAATGATGTCCGAGCTAAGTCCCGAAGGCTTGTGCTAAGTGACAATATCCGGACTAAGATCTGAAGGCATTTGTGTGAGATACTAATTCCGGGCTAAGCCCGAAGGCATTTGTGCGAGATACTAATTCCGGGCTAAGCCCGAAGGCATTTGTGCGAGATACTAATTCCGGGCTAAGCCCGAAGGCATTTGTGTGAGTTACTAAATCCGGGTTAAGTCCCGAAGGCATTTGTGCGAATTACTATAACCGGGCTATGTCCCGAAGGCATTTGAACGAGGAGCTATATCCGGTTAAATTCCGAAGGTACGTGATTTGGGAATGAATGAACTTGCTGTAAAATTCCAGTTAATACTCTCGAAACATCCCAACATTGAGGTATGTTTCGTATGTGCTTGAATTTAGTTGAGCCCTTACAAATAAGTATTCGCTCAGTTGATAAATGAGCTACCGGCCTTTGGCTGAGTTGATCTTTTGTGTATGTACATAAGGGTTGATAATGTGAAGCAAGTACGATATCGTAAATTTGTGCATATGAAATTATCCGTTTAGCTATATGAATGCTATACTTTTGGTTGTGCTGGAATTCCTTGCTCAAAACTTACTAAGCATAAATTGCTTACTCCGTTTCATTGCTCCTCTGTTTTATAGATTTGGTTCTCCAGCTATCGGACTCGGGATCTTGAAGTCAAAGTCGCCCACACTATCAAAGCCCCCCCTTTTGGTACAATTTTGGTTGAACTTCAAAATGGCATGTATAGGACTACCCGTTTGTTGTGGGTCGTGGACCCTTTGGACTTGTATAAATTTTGGATAGCCATGCGAAAATGGCTTATATGTGTTTGAGTATAATGTTATAATCATTTGGTGTGGATATGCTTGACAAGGATTGGCCACGGGGATGGTTAATCACTTTCATAAATTGTGCTATTTATGCAAAAAGGGCTAGTTGAATCATGGAAACCATGAAATAGGTAAAGTCTACCTTAAAGGCAGATGATGACAGCAGCAGTGATGTAGATTTGGAAAATCACTAAAAATAGTAGGAATGGAATTAAATAGTGAATAAATTATGTAAACAAACCTTGATGAATCTAATTTCATAGGAAAGTAACGAAACAATCATACGGACAGTATGTTAAGAGATATTCAGGTTCTCGTGAGACAGGGCCAGAACGGTTTCTGGATTCCCTGTTCCGACTTTGGAAATTCATTATAAATTAACCAGAGATAATTAGGAGTCATACCATATATGTATAGATTCCTCTCTGAGTCTATTTTCTATAGAAACAAACGGCATCAGTATTGGAGCCCTGTACAAGGAGATATCCAAGTTGTAATGCGCAAAGGTCAGGGTAGTCAATCCCTGTAACATGGGAGACTTTGACTAATAAACTGTACTAATTGGCCTTACCAAAAATTATAGAAAAAAATATGTAGATGGGAATATGAGTCTAGTTTCAGGGAAAAATCACGAAACTGATTTTCGAGTTGTGAAACTCAAGATATGATTTTTAAAGCGACTAGTACGCAGATTGGCAGTGTCTGGGAAATATTTTTTATAAGGGGTTTAAAGTCTGTTAACACCTCGTGTTCGACTCCGGTGTCGGTCTCGGGTTCAGGGTGTTACATACATTGTTAATATATGTACTGAATTATACTTGAAACTAACATAGCATGAATTGCTTCATTTTGGAATTGAGAAAGCATGATGATAATAGAGATAGTAGAGTTCCCTTTTGAACCTAGGAAATAAATTAGATATTCATGCCATGACATATGGGTTGTTGTGGGCTAGTGTAAGACATGTCTGGGACATGCATCGGCCACATTATGAAAGCCAGTGTAAGTCTATGTCTGGGACATCGCATCGGTATTGAGATGAGTGCTAGTGTAAGACATGTCTGGGACATGCATCGGCTACGAAATGTGTCAGTGTAAGACTATGTCTGGGACATGCATCGGCTATGAAATGTGTCAGTGTAAGACCATGTTTGGGACATGGTGTTGGCAAGGATATGTGAGAGCTAGTGTAAGACCATGTTTGGGACATGGCATTGGCCTCGGTGGTGATAGCCAATGTAAGACCATGTCTAGGACATGGCATCGGTAACTTACCCGTGTTTGAGGCTTATGGAATATCCGATAGTGTTCTGAATGGTTCAACGGTGAGAGTAGTGATTTTAGCTTAATGAAGAAAAGTATAGTCGTGTTGTGGGTGGTACAGGTACCTAATTGGTACGTATGAGATATAAACTCTATATACGTGATTTGTAGGTTGTATGGACGGCAATGAGTAGGTTATACTTATGCCTACCTTGGTATCATGAGCATGGTGATTGTTGATGCATTGTTGTTGTATATTACTTATATGCAACTTACTAAGCTTTAATGCTTACTCCCTTTCCTTTTCATTTTCTTTTAGTGCCGCCTAATTAGCTCCAGGATTGCTGAAAGTCAGAGATATCGATCACACTATCAGCCGAAGAACCGATATAGTTGAATTTATATTTTTGAATATGGCATGTATAGGGCTTAGACTTTATCATTTTGTGTCTTTGAGAATTAGCCAATTGTAATGACTCGGGTTTAGGACCCTTCATTTTGTATTAAGCCTTGAATGATGGCTAACACTCATTTTGATTTATAAAAGAGGTATTATCCTGGTATTGGTTGGTATTTCCATGGAACTTGGTATATAAGGGTGGCAATGAGGCTTGGTAAATAGCCTTATATTGTCCACACGGGTAGACACATGGGAGTGTGTCTAGGCCGTGTGTGACACACGGTTTGCCCCATGGGCGTGTAGTTCGGCCGTGTGTCCCCTGCACGTAAGAATTTCAAGTTAGTATGTATGGTATAAAACACACGGGCAGAGACACAGCCGTGTGTCTCAATCCTGTGGAGGACACGGCCTAGTACACGGGGGTGTGCCATGGCAGTGTGACATTTTAGGGATGCTGACATCAGAAACAGAATGTCCAAGTTTTTACACACGGGCTAGAACACTGGCGTGTCATGGCCGTATGAGGGACACGGACCATTGACACGGACGTGTGTCCGGCCATGTGAAAACCCCTGTAGGTGTGAATTAGAATTTAATTCCACACGGGTATTAGACACGGGCATGTCCCTAGGTGCCTGGGCCGTGTGAGCCACATGGGCCATCAGCATGACCATGATAAAATGGTTACACGGGCGTGTTACCCTTTCACACCAGCGTGTGACCTGTTCAAGGACAAAATTTTCATAGTTGGTTTAGGGACTCGGAATGGTCCCGATTAGTTTTCAATGATCGATTTGGGAATCTTATGCCCATAATAAGAAGTCTAAAGTAGATATAGAAAATTTTTTAAAATTTGACTGAATCTCACTAACTTGAGATTGACCGAAAGCATGAAATCAAGTGAAAGCATGAAATCAAGTGAGGTAATGCCTTGTACTCCACCCAGCGTGGGTTACGGGCATGAGGTGTTACAGGTTGAGAGTCTAGGGTTTTGCCATATGAATATTCATGTTGTTTGCTGAATTTTTATGAAAGAAAATGAATCTTAGTTGTTTAATTAACAACTTTTGTGAAAGGAAGGTTGTTTAATTAACAACTTTTGTGAAAGGATTTTTCATGAAACCACCTAAAATGGACCTTTTTGCAAAAGTTATAAAATAGGTGATAAATGTGTGGAATAATTGAAATTGAGAGTTGCTACAAGTTTAAATCAGTTTCGGCTAGGCTTGGTTAATGAGGAAATTCGATGAAAATCATTTTACAGGCCTAGGGGCAAAATCGTAATTTTGTGAAAGCCTAGGGGCAAAATTGTAAATTTGTCAAAGTATGTTTTATGGGCAGCTAGTAATTATTATAAAAATTCAGCTAAACTTGGGTTGTGTTTAATTTAATGAATTTGCACTTTTATGTTATAGGGACTAAATTGCAAGAATGTGAAACATTAGGAGAAAAAGTGTAAAGTTGTCCTAATGTGAATTTTTGGACTAAATTGTATAAATTGATGACTAAATAAGTAAAATTTGTTATTATATAGATTGGGGAGAGACGAGATTTGGATAGAGAACGAGGGAAAACAAAGTATTGGGTTAGTCAACTCAATTCGTTGTTTCAACAAACGAGGTAAGTTCATATGGTTAGTTGACAGTGATCAATTATTAAATTAGAAATGATATAATGTATTATTATTTTGTACAATTGATATCAAACCATGATAATAAGAGATTGAATTGAAATATCAATCTAAGAAAAATGCAGGGTCAAGTACTATCGGACTAAGACTTGTACTGAATTGACAGAAAAGACCTTGGTTGGACCATGGCGATATGAGAGCCAGTGTAAGACCATGTCTGGGACATGGCATCAGCCTCAATATGTGTCAGTGTAAGACCATCTCTGGGACATGGCATCGGCCTCGATATATGTCAGTGTAAGATCATGTCTGGGACATGGCATCATCACCGGTTTATGCGAACCAGTGTAAGACCATGTTTGGAACATGGCATCGACATTGTTATGTGATCTAGTGTAAGACCATGTGTGGGACATGGCATCAGCCTCAATATGCGAGCCAGTATAAGACCATGTTTGGAACTTGACATCAACATTGTTATATGTGTTAGTGTAAGACCAAGTCTGGGACATGGCATCAGCATTTTACCCTTTTGTATGAGGCTTATCGAGTATCCTTTAGTATTCCAAGTGGTTCAACAGGTGATTTAAATATTGTGTCATGATTGAGAAAAGTTATGATGATGTTACAAGTGGTATAGGTATGTGTGCAAAACTCATGAGAAATGATTTCGGTTTATGATGCACATTGGGTAAGGATACAAATAAGTAAGTCATGCCCAAGAGAATTATTTTGTGATGACCTAGTGGTTATGGGTCTATGCTTATGATGTATAAATATGTATTTTTACCATGATGGTTGAAATGATTGGTAAAGGTGTTATAAACTTAGTTATCATTATTTTACATTAAAATAGTTTTGGACAACAGCAGTAGTCCAAATTTGAAAATCCACCAAAAATTTTGGAAATTGAGTTAGAAGTTGAATAAAATATGAAATTAAATATTATCTAGTCTAGTTTCACGTAGAAGAAACAATGTAAGCAAAAGAATTTTGTGTTATGAGATATTTGGATTTTTGTGAGACAAGGCTAGAGTGATTTTAGGTTCCTTTGTCTTAACTTTGGAAAATCATTAAAAATTGTATGAAAATAATTATGGGTTAGAATTCATATGAATAAATCCTTAATGAGTGTATTTTCAATAGAAATAGACGGGAACATTATCCAAATTCCGTACTATGATATAATTAATTTTTAGTGAAGAATGGTTGAAACTGTTAAATAGCAGAACAGGAAAGAGTTTAAAGAATAAACTATTCTTACTGGATAGACCAAAAATTCTGAAAATTTTATGGTAAGAAGATATGTGAGTCTAGTTTCAGTTAAAATTTTTAGATCTTAATTTAGAGTTCCGTAGATCAAGATATAAATAATTTAGTGACTGTGACTCAAGTAGACAGCTTGAGATGAACAAGAGTAAATAGTAGAATTTTGCGCAATTATGATTGTATTAACTTGAGAACATGTTGCAAGGATATGGAAAAAAACATGTCAATAAATCTCTTATTATTTTCATATGGACTTACTAAGCTATATAGCTTACCCCTTCCTTTTCCTCATTTTATAGGGTCACTAGCTAGCTCGGGTTGGAGATCGTTAGGGATTCCATCACACTATCCAACTATTGAAGGGTATAAATGATTTCAAGCACTTTAAGTCTATGGCATGTATAGGGACTTAGTCAATTGGGTATGTTTCATTTGATTTGGCCAAATTTATTGGTTCATAATGGGAATATGATTCGTTTTGTATGTGGTCATGTGATATGGCTCATATTGGTTATTAGGTTGTAAACTTATCCATATATGCATGCATGTGCTAAAGATTTCATATGGTGTGGTCATGTGTGTTTGGTATGGATGAATTGTGAATGTGCCCTAGATTACTTGATGGTTTTAAAGTGACTAAATTGGCCTATGGATAGGCCTTAGCATAAGTATGAAGTGTAAGAATGTGCTAATGATAATTATGGCATGAAGTTGATAAGTTTAAACTAGGAAAAGTATGGTGCCTTATGCATGAATAATTCGATATGAAATTTCCTCGAAAAGTGCCATTGAAGTTATGTTTAAGTAGGTGCTAACGACGGTGCCAAGTGGTTTGGTAAATAGCCAATTTTTCTAGGCCACACGGGCAGAGACATGACCGTGTGTCTCATCCGTGTAGAGGACACTGTCCAGCACACAAGTGTGTGACTTGGTCGTGTGACCATATATTGTTGCTGACGTTATAAACAGAGAGTTACATGGGCTGAGGACACGGGCGTGTCCCAAGCCACACAAGCATGTGTGACCACACGGCCTAACCCACACGGGCGTGTGACTCTCCAAAACTAGAAAATTTTCTAAGTGTTGCAAGAAGTTCATAATTTCTCAGTTTAGTCCCAAACCACCCTCGATGTATGTTTTGGGTCTCGTAAGCCCATATAGGGGACATTATGAATATGAATGAATGTTTTTAGTTTGAACGAAATCTTTATGGGCCGATTTTACATAGTTATGTACGTTTAAGTCCGATAATGCCTCGTACCCTATCCCGGCCTCGAACTCAGGTAAGGGGTGTTACACTCTATATATCTAACAATCAAAGAGAACTACTTTGGATATGGCGACGGAGGCTACCATTACATTCAAAGTGATGAACCAAGAATTTGTGAAACTTGACCGATTTGATGGTTCAAACTTCAATTGTTGGAAGGAAAAAATGTTGTTCGTTCTTACTGTCTTAAATGTAGCATATGTTCTGGTCCGAACCTACAACCGTGGAGGACCCCACCCTCAATACAAACCCGAGGAAATTGAGAAAGTAGTCGAACTCAAGAAGAAGCATAAAGAAGTTCACATGTGAAGGACACATTCTCGACACCTTGTCTGATCGATTGTATGATCTCTACATGTCAATGCAATCATTGGTGGAAATATGGAAAGCTCTTGAAGAGAAATAGAACACCAAGCGACAATGTACTAATAAATTTTTAAAAATGAAGTATTTTGAATTCAAAATGCTCTATAGTATCCTAATCATGGATCAAGTCCATGAATTACAAGTCCTTGTAAGTAGGCTTTGTGACTTGAAAGTTTTTATTTTGGAATGCTACAAGTCGGGGCTATCATCTCGAAGTTTCCCTCGTCTTGGAACAATTATCGGAAGAAACTTCTGCATATGGTAGAGGACTTCACTGTAGAGAAAATACTTAGGCATTTGCATATTAAAGAAGAAACTCAGAATGTGATGCAGTGTATCTTCCCCAAAGTTCTAAAGTGAACCATGTGAGCGACTCCAAGAACTCTCGAAATGGTAAGAGAAAGGCCACATCCGAGACCAATGACGTGCAAGACAAGAAGAAAAAAAATCTCACAATTGTTATAATTGCAATACGAAAGGACATTATATTAAGTATTGCAAACTTCTCAAAAAGAAGCAAGATGCCGCAACTTCTAAAGCCAACATAGTGGCGGACATGGACTTAGTGGCCATGGTTATGGAAGGGATCGAGACTTTGGAGACTGGTATGATTACTGAACTCAACATAGCCATGACTGATAAGTCTTGTAATTGGTGGCTCGACTCCAAAGCTACTATCTATGTGTGTAATGATCGACAACAATTCAAGAGTTATGAACTAGTAGCAAATCATGAAGTGCTTATAGGAAACTATCAATCGATTAAGGTTCTCGGTCAAGGGACGGTGGAACCCAACTTCACATCTGGGAAGAAATTGACTTTGACCAATGTGTTGCATGTTCTTGATGTAAGAAAGAATTTAGTGCCCGCGATTATTCTATGTAACACGGGGTTCAAGATTATCTTGCAATTCGATAAGTTTGTCTTGCTTTAATGTTCGCGAGGGTATGTTCATGTTGAGCATTGATATGAATAAAGTTAATTTTTTTGCTTATATTGTTGAATCTTATCCTTTGTGGCATGCGCGTTTAGCACATTTTAATTTTAAAACTTTACAATATATGCAAAGTGATGGTTATATAAGTCTAATTAATGATGAGTTTGTGGATAAATGTGGAACTTGTATTCAATAAAAAATTACCAAGAAGTCGTTTTCTAATAAGTGTGAAAGGAATTAGATTTAATTTATTCAGATGTTTGTGAATTAAATGGAACTCTAGCAAAATGTGGAAAATGATATTTTATTACTTTTATAGACGACTTCTCTAGATTTACTTATGTGTATCTCATGAGAATCGACGAGGCATTTGATATGTTTAAACGTTTTAAGAATGAGTTTGAGAATTTGATTAGTAAGAAAATCAAAGTGCTTTGTAGTGATAGAGGTGATAAATATTTTTCAAATGAATTTAATGTATTTTGTAAGGAACAAGGTGTGGCACATGAGTGTTTCGTGCCTTATACTTTGCAACAAAATGGTTTGGCAGAAAAAAAGAATTGTACTTTAGTAGATATGGTTAACTCGATGTTGTTAAATGCTAAACTTCCATATAATTTATGGGGTGAAGCATTATTGACTACGTGTTATATTCTTAACAAAATACAAAAAAAAATTCAAAGTATCTTTATATGAGTTATGGAAGGGTCGGATGCCAAACTTAGATTATTTCAAAGTGTAGGGGTGTTTGGCTTACTATAGAGTTCTCGACCAATGGAGAACAAAGTTAGGTCCAAGAGCCATCAAGGGTGAATTTGTTGGATATGCCCAACACTCTAAGGCTAATCATGTTCTTAACTTAGTGTCAAATACAATAATTGAAAAAATAGATGTCATATTCATTGAAAATAAGGTTTTCAATGATTCAACAGATTCAGAAAAAGAACATCAATTAATGAACTCAAGTGATCAAACCAAAAGAAGTCTTTGTGACAATAAGGATACGGAGCTGAGGAAAAGTCAAAGAGTGAGAAAAGTAAAGAACTTTGGTCCTAATTTCATTTCCTCGCAATCTCTAGCATTACATGTTAAGCGAAATAGAGAATCTGTAATTAGGAAGATCCCCATAATGTTTAATGTGGATGGTAATTCACAATCCTATGGTGAAACCATAACTTTTAGGGACGCAGCATTTCGGAAAGAGACGATCAATGATGAAATGGATTCAATATTATCCAACAATACTTGGATTCCTAGTTGATCTTGCTCAAGGATCGAATCCTATCGGGTGTAAATGGGTGTTTAAAAGGAAAAATACTCCAACAAAGGGTTCTCCAATCTTTAAGGCTAGGTTGGTGGCTAAAGGATTTGGGCAGAAGGAAAGCCTAGATTATTTTCACACTTATGAACCAATGGCTAGGATGACCTCCATTTGAATTCTTATAGCACTTGCATCTATCCATAAGTTACATGTACATCAAATGGATGTTAAGACAACTTTTTTGAATAGTGATCTCGAAGAGGAAATCTACATGGAGCAACCAGAAGGCTTTGTGCTTCCTGGGAATGAACATAAGGTGTGTAATTTGATCAAGTCATTATATGGTTTAAAAAAAACGTCTAAACAGTGGCATGAGAAATTTGACTCGATTATTGTAAACTGAAAAATATATAGGATTTTTCCTATGTGATTTATCACCTTTTTACTTAAATTTGTTGTTAAAACTAAGTAATTGTTTAATAAATTAATTAAATATGTGAAAATATGAAATTAGGATATAGAAATTATTAAAATGTGATTTTATGCTTTATTATATAGTTTTCATGCATAAAATGGCTTATTTTATACTTATTTGAACATATTATATTTTTAAGACATAAAATGTGTCATGCATGATTAAATTAAATAATAAAATATAAAATTACATATAATAAATCATTTTAAATATTTCATTAATAATTTGGGTTTTAATTAATTATTTAAATTGGATAAATTTTATTCTTCGGTCCTTTAACTTATTAATTTATTTTGGACAGGTCTGATAGCTTTGTTGGATTACAAAACTGTCCAAATTGAAGACCAAGTCAACCCAAATTCGGCTACACATGGCTGCCCACTTAAACCATTTTTTGGTTTAATTACACAAGGTCCTTGCGTTGTTGAAGAAATTAGATATTTCCCCGAAGATTTACATTTGACCGAGTCTCAGTCCTAAGTTATTATGGCATCTAAATTGCTTAAACATCAAGAAAAAATCAGCTCAAATTCCACTAATTGTGGCCGGCCACTCATGGAAGAAGTTTGAAGAGACTAAACCCAGCTATTTTTAGCAAACTACCCACCTCTCTTCACCTATAAATACGACCCCTTCATTCCCTCATTCATCATCCCTCATCCCTCATCATTATCTTTTCTCTCTCAATTCTCTTAGAATTTTCCATTCCCCACTCCTAGCATCATCTTTTCATAGAGATTTTAGCAATTAAATCCTCTTAAAGTGCCCTTGGTCGGCCATCTTAGAGAGCCATCAGCAAAGGAGCAAAGTGAAGAAGCGAAGGAGCCTTGTCAGTTAGAGTCTTGGGTGACAACCACTTTGATTTGGGTTTAATCTTTCTTTTCTTAAATTTAATCTAAAAATGTTTGCTATGTGTTCTTTGTTCTTGCTTAGAACAATGTTAGCTTAATTTTATTTAAGCTAGGATGATTGCTTTGATTAAATAATATTTATTTGATTCATGCTTATAATGTTTGTCCCTCAATTGATCATGTTTTCAATTAAAATTAAGTCTGTATTCCATTCATATGTGATTGAAATGCACCTGAATTAGCTGAGCGATCTTAACCAAACGACGGCTAGTGGACACATAATTGAAATGTGCATGCTCAATTTAGATCCTAACCCGATTAAATTGCAGGTTGCATAACAACTCTAACCAAGCTCTGTTTTTTGCATAGTTTTTAGATTTGTGTGATTAAACTGTTTCAAACCTAACACGCCCCTGTTACCTCACATGAATGCTAAGAAACCCTTAGTAAATAAGGATCAGTAAAATGCGTATTTACTAAGTAAAGGATTTCGACAGGACCTAATGTGGTTTCCAAACTCATGAAAGATTAAGTTGCCATTGAATGTTTTTGCGAATGTTATTAAGCATGTTGATAATAAATTGAGTTTAATTAAAGTAATTATCCTAGTTTATTTATGTTATAATTGTTGCAAATTGTGTTTAATTTCGCTAAAATCTATTCCATTCATATAGTTTGCATGCTTAGGATAACTTGCATTAGGGATGATTGTATTTAGTTTAATCTATTTAATTTTAATCATCACTTCTCAACCATATTGTGTTTATTTGCCAAGTTGTTAGTATAATTTTACAATTAAGTGATTTAACCCAAATATAATCCCTATGGAGACGATAACTCGATACTTACTTATTACTTGATAACAACTGTGTACACTTGCACAAACCTACTCGTTACAATTATCTTGCCATATGGTTATTTACATAATGGTGCGGATAAATGTATTTACACTAAATTCACCAATAGTTATGGTGAAATTATTTGTCTTTATGTAGATGACTTGTTGATTTTTGGTACGAACATGGAAGGTGTTCGTGAGACCAAAGAGTATCTAGCCTCGAATTTTAAGATGAAAGATCTCAACGAGGTAGATACATTTCTAAGTATAGAGGTTAAAAATGCATGAAAAGGGCTTTGGACTAAGCCAATCTCACTATATCGAGAAAGTATTGGAAAAGTTTAAACACTTGAATATCAAGGATTTGAACACTCCATACGATTGGAACTTCAATTTAAGTAAGAATAATGGCAGGGATATAGTGCAACTTGAGTATGCCAGCACAATCAGAAGTCTAATGTATACAATGCATTCCACTAGACCTGATATCGCATTTGTTGTGTGCAAATTGGTGAGATTTACAAATTGTCTTAGTACCGATCATTGGAAAGGAATTTGTAGGATTTTCTGCTATCTTAAAAAAAACAAAAAAATTTGGGATTATTTTATAATGATTATCCTGCAGTACTAGAAGGTTACTCGGATGCAAGTTGGATTACAAGTCTAAGTGACAATAAGTCCACATCGGGAAGGATTTTTACAATCAGAGGTGGAGCCATTAGCTGGTCCTATAAACAAAAACAAGCATCTCACATTCAACTATAGAGGCTGAATTTATAGACTTGGCGACTATTGGCAAGGAAGCGGAATGGCTAAGAGATCTCTTGCTAGATATAAAGTTATGGTCACAACGTAGGTTCGCCATTTTCCTATATTGCAATAGTGAATCTACCATGTCTTGAGCATACAATAAGGTGTAGAATGGAAAGTCTAGACATATAAGTTTGAGACATGAGTATGTGAGACAATTGATTAGGGATGGTGTAATAAATGTTACCTATGTTAGGTTAGTTGATAATTTAGCAGATCCACTAACATGGGACTAAAACCATTCTAATCGCGTCATTGATAATGGAAGCCCTACCTTATTCTAGCTAAAAGTTAGTTTTGAGGTTTAAAGGGTAATAACAAGTTATTGAATGACAATGTGCACTAAGGACCAAGATTTAGTGTTTATATTATAGGAGGATGAGTTTTACTCTTAATGGGTGGACATTAATTGTCATGAAATCCACCTATATGGACATGAAGTGGTGCCACTTCAATGAGATTTTCTTTATGGTTTTTTCTCGTACATGTTCATGAAATGGGATGAGCACATGGCCATAACGGTGCTAAAGCAAATTAAACTCTCAATCTAATACTTTACGGTTATGTGTGAAATTTTTTGGGTACTATGGGTACTAACTTTAAGAATGATGATCCAAGCAACTAGCCACCATTTACTTTGTTAATATTTTAAAGAGTTTGCACTAAAGGAAGGTTCAATCTACAGACACTTTTCTTTATGCATAATCGTTGTGTACTTATTTTCTAGAATTAGCAATCTAGTAGGGGATTGTTAGAAATTGTAGATTGCAAATACATAATTATTCATGAGCACTTATTAGAAAGTGATGATTTATTCAAAAGATACATTTGATCCATGAGACAAGTTTTTAAGAATTATGTCCAATGGAAATCAAGCATAAAAGATTGTGACTCTTCAAAATAGAGTCTATTGAGTGTATATAAATAAAAGGTCTATGATGCTCACAAATTACAATCACAATCAATCCTATTTTTCAGAAATTAGAGTAAAAGTTAAGGAATTCCTCGATTTTGCTAATTAAAGGAAATTCAAAAACTTCGTTGTATCCCGGGAAGACCTTTGTCTTAACCCTCTAGCAACTTTGTGTGAGGGCAAATAGTTCTCTTTGGAAAACGTCACCTGTGCCTCGAAGTCTACTATTTATTTCAATATCGTCTTTGGATCTATCTTCTCTACTCTATATATCTAACATCAAGTGCCTCATACAAATTACCAGTGAACTCATGTGGATGTTCAGCTATATCAGTACCTCAATCATTACTCCACTGGTGCGTTGAGGCTTCGTTTCCACATTGGCTCAGCTCTATAATGAAAATTCTTTTATTCTTCATAATCTCTAATTCTTTATATACTCCCTCTTCATATATTTCGTCGTCAAAAATCATGTCATCGTTAAACCACATGTAATCAGTTTCATCTATAATTAAATGGTTTTTCAGGATTAATCTCTATGGATTAGTGACTAACTAAATAGATGTTCCTTTCCTCTGTAGCATATACTGAAATTAACAAAGAAAAAGAAAGAAGTTAGTAAACTAAACTAATAAAATTCAAATTATAAATCGTATCTATAATTCAAATATTTCCTAATTATTCTATTAAAACATAAAAATTAAATTCAATTTAGTCCAACAACTTGACCGCCTCCAACGTACCAACATCTAGAGTATGAGTACTACAACTAAAAGATATGGAATTAAGGTGGCGTTGCAAGTATACGGGTTAGGTTGTAATATAGTTACAACGAAGCAAATGTGTACCCGAGGATCGTATCCAAGGGAGGCGAGTGTTAAATTAATGTCAACTTAAATGCAAATAGAAGTAATTAATAGTTTAAATAAATTATAATACGATAAAACATAAAAAAATATTTTTTGGGATTTTATAAAGAATGAAATAAAAATAATAAAAGGAAAGTGAGCTTCAGAAATATAAATTCTAACTTAATTTGATCTAAGTATGGTTGATTAGTTCACTTTGGTGATCATAACTAATTCCTATTTCGAGTTTCTACTCAACCAACTAGTCGCTACCCTAGAAGGATCTCTCGATCTTCCACTAAACTAACGAGTCGGTAATAACTACTTATCTCTCAACCTCATAGTTCAAACCAGTTCGAGGTAAAGGTGTTCATAGATAGGCTATACCAATTTTGGGTTAATTCCTACTTAAATGACTTTCTAGGATCATCAAGCCTAGGTTTTAAGTTCTTTCTCTCCCAACCAGATGATCCATTAAGAAAACCATACATAATAATTAATTAACTACACCTCCACCACAAATCCCCCATAAAAGGATTAGTTCATTATGGATCTCATGAACACAGTAATCTTGATAATAAAGATAAGCATGAATAATGAATCAAGATAAAGGTTAAAGAGAATCCTGAATTGTATTAATTGAAACGCATAATCCACAGTAGTTTGATCATAGTTACAACTCACGTTCTTTGAAAAATACGAAATAGAACAGAACTAAAATAAACCTAACGCCTAAAATAAAGGAAAAACTAGAGACTAAATTTACAAAGAAAATCTTAGAATGTAAAATTTGTCCTAAACAAGTGTTTAAAGAGCATATGTATAGAGTTAGGGTTGTTGCGGTCCTCAACTCTAGGTTAGTGTTCTCATGTTTTAATTTCCATTGTGTGGACCAAAATGCCTCTAGCTCGTTAATACTTCCTGTACAGGACTGATGTCACGACACCCTAATTCCTGTGTCATGACATTGAAGGCAATATGCATGGTTCAAGGCAAACTTCAGGGGTGTGTCATGACATCCCTTGGCTATGTCACGACATCTAAGGAAGTATAGTGGTTCTGGTCTTCTACTCCCTTGTAAATCTAGAAGTACTAAGGAACAAGAACCATCGATGGTTGCAAATCTCTTGAAATTTCCAAATGCGAATGTCGAAAAGTACTTTTTAGAACTATAAGGAAAGACATTCATTCAAGAATGGGGTTTTAAACCATCGATGATTCTTTACAAAGAAATTTGGCCGTTAGTTTGGTATCATAGATGGGAGAGATTTTGCGTGACTCCCAAAGAAAATGCGGTAATCCCCATAGTCCAAGAATTTTATGCAATTTTTAGGGATCAAGAGACAAGGAGATTGTATGCGGCTATTTGGGAAACCATAATAGAAAGAAGGAAAGAGGAGCACTCACCCTTTGTGAAATTTGTGAGTTTTACAATGCTCTATACTATGAAAATGATTTCCTTGCAAATACAGATTTAACAAGTTTAAATGACATAAATATGGATAATATTGTGAACTACTTAACTGAAGGGAGGGTGAGTGGAATCATTGATAGCATACCGGACTACCGATTAATTTTAATCAAGCAATAATGTTCCTTACTATGAATGTTTCTAATGTAAATACTTTCTGAGCCATTTTGTTATATGGTAATTTGCAGAATAAATAGATATGCATTGGGGAATGGAGCATGAAACATTGTATCAGCGGCCAGAAGGTCGAGGTTTTCTTCCCTCATGTAACACCCCTATCCCGTAACCGTTGCCGGAATCGGATGAGGCGTTACCAGAAATTAGGAATCAGATCAGAAGAATAAAATTCTATAAGTAAACATTCAAACGATGCCATTTTCATATGGCTTATATACAATAGTCAAAATATCATTCTACTATATTGTCTATCCTATACATGCCATAAGCTAAGTCTAATTACATAGTTGCCGTAATGGTAGATAGTGTGACGAAGCGCTGATGATCCCCGAACTGGTAGTCAGAATCCACAACCTATAAACCAAAACATGATCGAACAGAATAAGCTTTTGTAAGCTTAGTAAGTTTTAAGCAAAACAAAGTGTTCTCATTCACTATCATTGGTCATTCATTTCAACTGTTCGATGAAGTTAATCTAGAGCTTCATCTCGAACTATAATATCAATAAACGCATCACTTGGCTGTCACATATATACTTTCGAATAATAATGACCTAGATGATCAGATATTTCTAAAGCACATTCTTCATCAATTTTCAATTTTCAATAATCCTTTCCACTTGTTCATAATCACATCCATATTATTAAGTATTTCAACATGACAAGTACTAAATTACCGTAGGCACATAAAGAACCAAACATATTCCTTATCACATATACGTAAGCTTACAAAACATAATCCTTACCTTGTACTGGCGCATCTAGCTGAACCCAACCCATACTCAAATCAAAAGGCTTTTGGGCCGAATATGCGCTAATACATAAGAATATTTCATCACATACTTCATTATACAAGCATACCATTACCAATTAGATCATTCTCATATTTGGAGTTATAATATTAATCACATTTACCTACCTCTTTGATACTGATAATTCACCTCGAAATCACTCCACCGATGAGTAAGTAATACGTACCTGAACATCTTAAATACATAATACTTATTTGATGGTAACTTATTGCAGATACTCAATATCAAAGTCTTACTTGAATCCTAGCATTTAGCCGTCGGGTCTTTAAAGCTCAGATATAGTACGAGCACGAAGCCTACGTACATTAATCAGGAAAATATTCTCGTATAAAGTCTGCGGGGTTTTAACCCGGATACAGTACTGACACAAATGTTCTTCGGGACTTATCACAGTTATACACTTCCACTTCCATCACATTGGCCATTCTGCCTTATCATATATATATACTTTCACATTCATCACATTGGCCATTCGGCCTTATCACATATACATACACTTTCACATTCATCACATTGGCCATTCGGCCTTATCACATATACATACACTTTCACATTCATCACATTGGCCATTCGGCCTTATCACATACATACACTTTCACATTAATCACATTGGCCATTCGGCCTTATCACATACATACACTTTCACATTCATCACATTGGATCCTAAATCAAAATATAAATTTTCATGTATTCACATCACAATTATCCAAATATACTTCACATACCACATATACTTTCATGTATACACTTTGTCTTGGCTGAATCTACATCTATCATTTTCCGATGAATAATTCAATTTCAAGCCATACTATCATTTCACATTCGAATACTTATAAACTTATAATTTCACAAATTTGAATATCAAAGATCCATCTAACACTCATATATCATTTTATAACATCACAATTTAGAATTCACGTATGGGTTTAATCAATAGCTTATGAGCAACTAAAACAAGTTTTATCCATGTTTACAACATGACCACAATTTCTCTACAAGTTGTTTTCCTGAGCAACAGTCGTTAAATTATTTGTAACTAGGGCTACGAGATTCCAAATTATGTGCCATTAATTTTCCATGAAAATAGACTCGTATATCCTTTATCCACAAAATTTTCAGAATTTTTGGTTTGGCCAATCAATACCATATTTTTCTTAAATTTCCCCTATTTTACTGCTTGACTACTCTGACTACTCTTCACTAAGAATTTAATTTCTCATTGTACAGAATTCAAAATATGTTTTCGTTTATTTTGTTTGAAACTAGACTCATTAAGGAGTCTAAGCATAAAATTTTATCTTATAATCATTTTTTACGATTTATAATGATTTTCCAAATACTGAACAGAGGATTTCGGAGCCATTCTGACTCTGTCTCACACAACTTTGAAAATCTCATTATCGGCAACCCCTTTACTTACACGATTTCTTTTATACGAAACTAGACGCGTCAAGCTTTAATTACATAATTTATTCAGCTTTTAACTCAACTCCCACAATTTATGGTAATTTTTCCAAAACACGCTACTGCTGCTGTCCCTAGCAGATTTATACAATTTACTCTGTAAAGTTCTCATTCACATATTTAAAACATAATATCATATATGCCGTCATTTAGAAAAGTCATTGACCTTAACGTATATACATAATCCATATTCATCCCGTTTTAAAACTTAAGACTTACAAAGGAATCAAATTCAAATACTTAAGAACTTACCTTAAATGTTGTCGGACAACTACGAATCGACTATTCCATTTGTTTCGCTTTTCCCTTTTTCCGAGTTAAGTTCCTTTTGCTCTTGAGCTAGGTAAAATAAATTGGTTTGTTTAATTACTTAACTAATTTATTTAGATTCAAACATTAATAATTTTTCTTAATAAGAAACATACGACAACTCATTAACAACCATTCATTCACATCTTTATTCTTGATTACAATCGGCCATTATAACATATACAAATGCATATTAACCACTTTGACCGATTGTCCATTAACCACTAATTCATATACATAAATTTTACAACTCAACTCATCCTTCTCCACATTATTTACCTTAATTCACATTCGGAAGTCATAGAACACATACTAACGATTTAACGTTACAATTCAAATTTTCACACACCAATAAACACATTCAGCAAAACTTCATTTCAATTTACTTTACTAAATTATTTCTTGGCACCTTTATCACATTTTCACAATCGGCAAAACCATGTTACCAATCTAATACATCAAAATTTACTTATCCAAGACTACATTCAGCATATATATATATTCACATAAACACAATAGCCGATCGTTATTTATCATCTAATTCGACTTTCAATAACCTCAAATTATAAACAATATTCAATTCCCTAATTAAGATATCAATTGACAACTTCACAAACAAAGATTAACAAGCTTAGTGCTCATCTAATAACCATTTATAATTTAAAACTTCAAAAGTTCAAAATCTAACATTTTACTCACATGGCCGAATACATGCTTTGCCTCAACTAAGGAAATTTATACACTCACAACTCCATCAATTCATTAACATTACACTCATTCGGCCATTATACAAGCAAATTTAACATCTAAACAACACCTTCCAAAAGCTATCAAATTATCACAATTTAAGAAATTGCCGAATGCACATATGTTCAATAATTCATGAATTTAAACCATGGGTTAACTATACAATACACTTATCAATTTAATTTCATAAACAATTACATAAAAATCACATTAACATACCTTTGATTTATGAACTAACCATGGCCGAATGCCTTGGCTTCTTCTTCTCCTTTTTTTCTTTCACTAGTTACGGCAATGGGGAAAAGAAAGATGAACATACCTTGTTTCTATCACTCTTTCCTTCTTTTAATTATTCTTTCTTCCATAATATAAAGCCATTAACTATTATCATGCTAAAATAAAATGCATATAATATCTATCAACTATCATTATGGCCGGCCACTAATTAAAAGTGGTCCATTTGACATGCAAGTCCCTCATGTCAATAACTCATGCATTATTTGGCCACTTTAAATTTCACCTATCACATTTTCAAGTCTTATCACATGGGTCCTTTCTTATAAATTAATACCGCCTTGATAAAATCAAGGCACGAAATATTCACACATACAAATTCCACATACAATAAGCACAAAATATAACATCTAATTATTTTTGTGACTCGGTTTTGGGGTTCCAAAACCACTTTCGACTAGGGTCAAATTAGGGGTGTCACACCTCACCTAGTGACGACATTACGTAAAAAGGCTAGAGTTCCAATGGAAGTGAATGAACAATTTACGAGGCCAGCGAAAAGCTTAATAGGTGACTCTATGTATACATAGTAGCTCAAGCTCAAGTGGAAACAAATAAAGGATTGGAACCAGCGAAGAAAGCAAAAGATGCATGTCTCGGCATCTTTGAAAAGAAAAAAGGTATCAAAAGCTCGAAAAGGAAGTGAAATCGCAGGTAACGAATGGATGATACGATGGATGCAAGAAACAAGCCCAGTTATTCAGGAATTTGCACAAAAAAAATGGTATGAGAATACCAAAATTACCGCCACCCAAATATGGCCCCATTCGATCTCATAGTAGATCTAAAGAGTAGGAGAGTGAAGAATAAGAAAAAATACGAGAGAAAAGAAGAGAATGAGGAGGAATCTAGGGAAAAAGATACCCTAGAAAAGGAGGAAGACGACTATGAGATGGCATTTTAGCTGCAATGATCTACGCAGAGAGGGCCTGTCATTTGTAGCCCAACCCGACAGACACATTCATCAAGTGGAAGCTCCTCTTGGTGCCATGTCTCAAGTCAAGGGAAGGCACCGATGGAGGGGGCAATCACCACATTTTGATGATTGGCAAACTATTTAATTTTGTGGATTTGTAAAAAAATTAATTAGGATATTTTTTTATTTTATTTAAGAGTAGGAGTAGGAGTAATAGTAATAGTAATTATATATATCTTGTTTTTGGTTTTGAATTTTTTTATGTAGGAACCTCCCATGAAGGAAAAACTACATTTATGAGCTTTCAACGAATAAGGAAGTAAGTACCCACCATAAGAATACGTCAATGTCACGATCAATTGGTTAACTTCATTCCTAATCTATTTAAGGGTTGCACATTAGGGACAATGTGCTATCTAAAGTGGAGGGGGTAACATAAGAAATTTTAGTTTCATTTTTATGATTTTTCATTTATTTTTCTTATCAAAAGTGTGCTTGAGCTTGTAGAAATACAAGTGATTGGTTAAGAGCATGTATATAGGGTGATTGTATATATGATAAATTTGGCATGATAGTGAATGATTTTAAATTTTCAGTTATTAGACTACTAAGTTTTATACATTACACTATTAATAGGCATCAAGTAATTGAATATACCAAATGACAGAGAGAATATAGGTAAATGAGCATGCTAGTATGAATGATAAATGGTTAAATTGTGATTACTTGATTGATTAAATTTGTAAATATTGAGGTACCTAGGGATGACCTAAGGCATTGTTTGGCATACACCTAGAGCAAAAAAGCCAACCTTATTCATGAATCCTTAAAACCCATATTTGAGGCGGAAAACTCTTCTTAATGAACCTTCATGCAAAACCCAAGCCAAAATATGAACTTGTACTTACCCTTTTCTTTGGTCCCTGAAATGCACAAATTTAGACATCCGGTCATATGTATTGAAGGATAAGTAGAGACATCATGGTGGTTTTGTAAATATAAGAGTGAAATAGAAAGGAGTAGTGTGATATAGTTATTATAAGGTTCAGCCAAAATGAGTAAAACAAAAGAAAAATTCAAAAAAAAAATCAAAATGAGTAGAAAAAGTACTTGAACAATTGTAAACAAAATCATTGTGAGTGAGAATCATTGAAAAGGTCAAAAGTGACTCCAAAAATAAATGTAACGCCCCAAAAATAGATGTAGTAGTTTTGAGTAAGTTTACCGAGTTCCAAGTGAAAATTGGGAATTAATTAGGTTAATTAGCGATCTATACTCTCAATTAGTTAGCTTAATTTTATCTAAAAATCGGTAAATAATATTCTGAAAAATAAAAAAAAATTTAGAAAAATTATTTTTATGGTTTTAAATAATTTTTGGGTAAAAATAAATATTTTGGCTTAAATTGGGATTTAAAAATAATTTAAAATGGGGGTTTAATTGGGTGATTTAAAATATTAATTAAATGGGACTATTTTGAAAAGCAAGGGAAATGTGTAAGAGGTTTTATAGCAAATAAACCATATTTTTAGAATTTTGGAGGGAAATGAGCAAATTGTAAAACAAGGGAAAAGGGGAGTGGCCTAATGGCAAATTCCCCAAATTTTGAAAATCAGGTGGGGGTTTTAAGTTTTAAAAACTCTGCAACTACCTCACTTTCCACTCATTTTTCACCCGAACTAAGAGCCTTTTCTCTCTTTTTTTTTCTTGTTTTCATAAACCAAATATCAGATAATAGATTTAAATCTTTTCTCTCCCAAAATTCTCTCTAAAATCTCTCAAAATAATTTTAAAAGTTGGGCAAAAAATCATCCGAATTTCTTCAAGCATTTTGATTCAAACTTCCAAATCAATTATTTAAGTTCAATTGAAGGTAATTGACATCTCTAAACTTTTTTTTAAGTTGATTTCATTCATTAATTGTTAATTAAAGTGATTATAATAGATTTTCAACTTTAACTTCTTTTTGAACTTGAGGATCAACAATAGTGGATCTTTAATTTTGAGTTAGAATCCAAATATTAATGGATGTGTAAGCTCAAAATAGGTCGAATAAGAGGTTTTTAATCTTAAACCAAAAGATCAAACATGTTTTATAGATCAATTTTGAGAACTTCAAATTTGATCAAGAACATGGATGATTTTTCCGAAAATTTATGAAACAGATTAAATGATGAAATTAATACTTAGAATACATGTTATTGGACTAGGAATGAAGATTAGAAGTGGTTTAAGGTGCTGAAAAGAGAGTTTAGTTGAGGAATTCCATATTTCGACTTAGTTGTGTAACATCGGTAAGGAA
The DNA here is from genome assembly GCF_007990345.1 of Gossypium hirsutum. Classification (NCBI taxonomy): domain Eukaryota; kingdom Viridiplantae; phylum Streptophyta; class Magnoliopsida; order Malvales; family Malvaceae; genus Gossypium; species Gossypium hirsutum. The sequence continues at coordinate 10,961,464 of NC_053436.1, read as the reverse complement.
GTTTAGAGCAATGATCTAGATTCATATACTTTATCAAATTTCATGTTTCTTGTTGCTATTGTTAGTTTGTAATGCATACTTTGTCTCTGTTAAAGCTCTACATCAAGAGGAGGAACGCGCAAATCAAAATTGAAGCTCAAACTTGCTTTTTTTTTTCTTAAAGGGCTAAGTGTGGAGGTGAGTGATATTAAGGGAAATTTGGCAAATTGGCCTAATTATGTGTTAAATTAAAGGTTTAATTGGTGTTATTAATGACTTAACTACATATTGGATGGTTGGATTTGCAAAAATAGGTTTTATTTTATAAAAGAGCAAAATGGCAATTGGTTTGGTAAGTTGTTTATTATGCTTTTAACATGGTTAAATTGTATGGAATAAATTGATATTTGAAGCATGAATTGCTGATTTATTGAACATTTGATAAATGTGTTCCAATTGGTATATGAATATTAGGAAAATGACATTTGCTATGATTAATTTTGTTGATGTTAAATTGCTTAAAGACATGCTTTTACTTGCATTTTAACATCCTAAATTAAGTGATTAAACAACAGATTTTATGCCTTGTATGTATGATTATATTGGATACATTGCATGGTGGATCCATTGGATACAGTTGGCATGCCATAGGATTTGTGTGTACTCACCATTATTTGTGATGTTGTGAGCTTATGGCTCTTGGTGGATTGATTTTTTTAGAGTAGATAAGGTAGTGTTGAGCTTGAGTCTTCACTCACCAGGTTATTTGAAGCGCTATAAAGGAGCATGTGGCTTCGGCTCACTCAATTCGGAGGATTATATTTGATTTGTGGGAATTCAAAGATGCGTTTATCCATTGTATGATCACACGTTTACTTATTGCCATGGATGTATTATGTAAATATAATTGATTGATTGTGCCAATATAATTGAATGTTTATGTGTTAATAGATGATTTTACATGCCATGTAAAAAAAATTTGATTCTTAATTCTTGAAATAGCATGTGATGTTATGGCGAAATGTTAACATGTTGTGACTAAAAATTTAATGCTTAATTGGTTTGATTTATGCATGATTCGGTACAAATTACTTGATGTTTTTACTATCATTCACTAAGCTTTTTAAGCTCACACGCTTACATTTCATGCAGAGAATTTTCAGGCGTAAGGAGTCGAGAAGCGAGTGCAAGGGCAATCTAAAAATAAGGCTCGGTAGTGGGTTAAGAAATTTACTTTAGAGACTATATAGGGGATTTGTGATGCTTTTGGGACTAGTGTTATTTCACTTGTAATGGACATTGGACATTAAATTTTGGACTTTAATTTTGGTAATTTTATAATTGCTTTAATACATTATTTTATGTCTAATTGATGTTTAATTTATGATATATTGATAAGTGTTCATGTGGTGGTTGATAACACAATGAATAAAGCATGTATTTTATACTAACAATGTTCAATTGAAGCTTACCATAGAGTGGATTGCTTGCTAAGGTATGTAGCTTGTGTGAATTAATTGGTTTTTGCTAAGCGTGTAATCTGGTGTTAAATTTTGATTAATTGTTGCATATGTGTTGTAAATAAATTAAATTGGAGATGTGTGGATGTTTATGGTGATTAATTGTAGCTATTTCAAGTTTAATGGGTAAGTAAAATATGTAAAATCAAGTAATTAAAATGAATTTTTGACAAAATAGGTGCAGTGGTTTGCACACAGGCATGTGTCTTTTCACACGGGAGTGTGGGTTTTTGGGGGTTTAATTTTTGGTTTTGTAATCTAGTATTCTAATTTGCTTAATTTATAATTTAGTCCTAAAACTTGATTAGATTAATTAAAGCCTTTAATGATAGGGAAACTTGGTAATATTTTAGGATTAGACTTGCAACTATTAATATTTGGTAGAAACACTCATAATTTTTAATTTGAAAAATGTACTAAAAGTTTGTAAAAGCTACGATTTAGTCCCTAATAATGAAACTTGAATTAGATATAGTAAATGAACTCGAACTAAGTTGAAATTTTTAGGGCTTGCATAATTTGACTAAAAGAAGGTCGATAACTATTTAGAAATAAATCAGGATAGTTTAACCTTAGGTGGTAAAATGACCAAAACACCATTAGGTTTAAATACTTAGAAAAAGTTTTAAAATGGTTCACAAATTTCTTCTGCATTAATAAATGATATTTAATTAGTCAAATAAAGTATTATAAGGTTGAGGTGTACATCGAGTGGTCATTAGCTGGAAAGTCACTTAGGTGGCTAATATAATGCTTCGAATTCGGGTCAGTCCGTTCCAGTCGGGTTTGGGGTGTCACAATAAAAGTCACAAAATTAGAAACCCAATAATTAATGTAAAATAATTCGTGAGCTAACCATAGTTGCTTTATTATGCTGTGACTTGCTACATGGAGAAATAAGAAAAGTGAGAGAATGAGAAATAAGGTGGTGAGCGGGCAAGGGATATTAAAGGGAAGAATAGGGAACAATGCAATGTGCCAAACTACTTTCGTGCTTGAAATTATTTTGATGCCCTTTTTATTGAATTCTATATCAACCTTAAGCTTTAGACCATTACAAGTCCAAAAGTCCTATGTGAAGTTGATAAATCTATTCATGAATGAACATTATATCAAGTAACTGCAATAATGGTTGTTTGTATTCTGCTAGCATAATCAAATTACTTCTATGACTTAGCGATGGATCCACATATTTGAGGATATTATATCAAGTCATTTATGTACACCATGTGGTGCAACGAAAAAATTATTTCGATGATCATCATCCAAGGATCCAAGTACGAGGAATGAATCGGGTTGAAACATAATTGGAAATATACCTTTAGCAATCTAATTTCCTTCGTGGTGTCGATTCCAAGATGTAACAGAATCGTTTCGGCATCTACATAGTTCACTTAGTCAAGCATGAACAACAAAACTCTTTAAACTTTTCAGAGAGAATTCAAAGACTGACTGCTTGACCTCTTGAATTTTTCCTTACTTCTCAATCGCATCATCAGAGATCTTTTTCCTTTTATTAATCACCTATAATAAAAATGGAATAATTCCCTTTTACTTCTAGAGAAAATCATGGAAGGTATTAAAGTTTTCTTCTTTCTAAAAGAATATTAACTTCAACAAATATTAAATCTGGAAAGTAGTTACGAATCGTATTCGCTAGGCGATATTGTTAGTCAGGCGATACAGTCTGTCAAAACCATTTTTTTATAAAACGGGGTCGACTTGATTTTGAAAATGAAAAATGGGAGTCGCCATCAATCCTTTTTGATGAGGTGTGACCGGGTCACCTCGAAAAGTGGTTATTTTTAATAAACAGTTTTGTTTGTTAAAACAACGATTTTGGTATACGAAATCCAAAAAAAAGGTTCGGGAGTTGGTTACGTACGAGGAAGGATTAGCACCCTCGTAACGCCCAAAATTTGTACCTAGTTGACTAATTAATGTCTTAGTGCCGAAGATTGAGAATTTGAAAAGATTTTAAAAATGCAATCCTTTGTTAAAATATTATTTGATTGAAAATTTTGAGAAAATGGCATATTTCACGTTAATCGAGAAAAAAATTACGTCCTGTAAGTTAGGACACAATGTCTTAAATTCCCGATACGCGAATAAATGCTAAAAAATTTATTTATTTTAAAACATATTTGATTATCTCGGTTTTATAAGGAAATCATATTCCGTAAGTTAGAACACGATCTTTTCATAATTCCCAAGATCATTTAAAAATTTATGCTATAAAAACGTTCGTTTATTCAGATTTATCGAGAAAATTGAAACCTCGTAAGTTAGGGAACGACTTTTCGAATCTCGAATTATGAAACATTGCTTATTTAAAAAAACAAAATTTTATGTATCAAGCAAGGATTAATGTAACACGGTTTTGTAGTAAAAATGTGTAAACAAATCATGGTGTTAATACGCGTAACAACAAAATAATAGATGTGATAATATGAGCGACAATAATAAAGCGAAATAAATGACAATAAAGTAAATGAATAAATAAAAAGCAAGCTAATTGTAAACTAATAAAAAATAAAAAATAAAAATAAAACAAAATAAGAAATGATGATAATAATAATTGTGAAAAAATAAAATAAATTAAATTAAATTAAAATAAAGAACATACAAATTTTTACGTGGAAACCCTTTCGGGAAAAAACCACGGGCAGAGGAAAAGAAATTTCACTATGTTGAATTCAAATTATTACAAGAGGAATAGACTATGTCTATTTATAAGCTTGTAAAGCCATATTCTAGTAAGACTGAAACACTTTATTCTAATCAATATAAAATAGATGGAGTTTAATAAGGTTTAAAAAACCTTATTCTAAAATAAAATAAAAGAAGTGTAGTTCTATATGGATTTTACTTTTATTTTATTTTACCACTGTATTTTATTTAAATAAGGATTCGGGTCATTTAATCCTAACAATCTCCACCTTGACACGAATTCTCAATAAACAAGTTCTTCATCCCGAACTCTTAACGAACAAGTTTTCCATCTCTTCCATAAAACCTCTTAAGGGTTTAACTTCAACAATAGACACCAACCAAGTCTAAGCAATGCTTAAACTTGGTTATAGGAAGTGACTTAGTCATCATATCTGCAGGATTTTCATGAGTACTAATTTTGCTCACAACAGTATCACCACGAGCAATAATATCATGAACAAAATGATATCGAACATCAATGTGTTTTGTTCTCTCATGAAACATTTGATCTTTTGTAAGGAAGATTGCACTCTGATTGTCACAAAATACAGTACTGATTTGAATGTCTTCATTGAGTTCACTAACGAGTCCCTTCAACCAGATAGCTTCTTTACAAGCCTCAGTAATTGCCATGTACTCAGCTTCAGTGGTAGACAAAGCGACTGTAGTTTGCAAAGTGGCTTTCCAACTGATTGTACAACCTCCGATTGTAAAGACATAACCTATGAGAGATCTTCTTCTATCAAGGTGTCCAGCAAAATCAGCATCAACATACCCAATGACTCCATCTCTAATTCTTCCAAGCTGTAAGCAAACATCAATAGTACCTTGTAAGTATCTTAAAATCTACTGAATTGCTTTCCAGTGTTTTTTACCGAGATTCGCCATGTATGTGCTAACTGCACTGACTGCATATGATAAATCTGGACGTGAACAAACCATAGCATACATGAGAGATCCCACTACACTAGAGTATGGAACATGTGACATGTACTCAATCTCATCATCTGATTATGGAGACAAAGCCAATGAAAGTCTAAAATGGCTACTAAAGGAGTACTAACAGACTTAGCACTCTGCATATTGAACCTGCAAAAAAACTTTCTCAATGTACCCCTTCTGACTTAGGTACAATTTACTTGCTTTTCTATCTCTGAGAATCTCAATACCAAGTATCTTCTTTGCTGGTCCTAAATCTTTCATCTCAAATTCTTCACTTAGTTGGGCTTTGACCTTTCTTATCTCTCCTTTATCTTTTGCTGCTATCAAAATGTCATTAACATAAAGAAGTAGATACACAAAAGAACCATCACTATTTTTCTTGAAGTAAACACAACTGTCAAAATTACTTCTTTTGAAATCATGAGAAATCATAAAGGAATCAAACCTCTTGTACCACTGTCTTGGTGACTATTTCAAACCGTAAAAGGACTTTTTCAGTAAGCAAACATAGTCATCTTTTTCTGAGACTGTAAAACCCTCTAGTTGTTGCATGTAAATATCCCCCTCAAGTTCTCCATGCAAAAATGCAATTTTTACATCTAACTGCTCAAGCTCCAAATCATGCATGGCCACAATACCAGGCAAAGTTCGAATCGAACTATGCTTAACAACTGGGGAGAACATATCTGTGAAGTCCACTCCTGGAATTTGACTGTAACCCTTTGTAATAAGCCTTGCTTTATATCTAGGTTCTTCAACTCCTAGAGTCCCTTCTTTCTTTTTAAACACCCATTTACAATGAACAACCTTTTACCTTTGGGAAGTTTCACAAGATCCCATGTTTTGTTTTTGTAGAGTGATTCTATCTCCTCTTGCATAGCAAACATCCACTTTTCTGAGTTTTCACAGCTAACCGCCTCAGAATAATTAGATGGCTCTTAATTTGCATCTATATCTTTAGCCACATTTAAAGCATAAGAAACTAGATCAGCCTCAGCATACTTCTTTAGAGGTTTAATTTCTCTTCTAGTTCTGTTTTTGGCGATAGAGTATTACGGTGAAGAAGCGACTCTATTTTCAATTTTTGTATTAGCTTGAGAAGTTGGCTCTGTATTAATCTGATGCTCCACTTGCTTTTGATTTTCTTTATTGGAATAGTCTTTAAGAGATAAGTTAGGCAGCATAGTAGTTTCATCAAAAACAACATCACTGCTAATCACAACTTTTCTATTTTCAGGACACTATAACTTATACCATTTTACACCAGCTTTATAACCAAGAAAAACACATTTAATGGATCTTGGTTCCAATTTTCCATTACCAACATGAGCATATGCAGGACACCCAAAAATATTTAAATCAGAATAATTTGCAAGATTGCTAGACTATAACTCTTGCGGAGTCTTTTTCTCAATGGCAACGGATAGGGATCAGATGATCAAAAAACATGCAGTAGAGGCTACTTCGGCCTAAAACGACTTTGGTAAGTTGGCATTTGACAACATACATCAAACATTCTCAATGATCGTTCTGTTCATTCATTCTGCAACGCCATTTTGCTATGGAGTATGGCAAATTGCCAAGTGTCTCACGATCCTTTTTGACTTGCACAATCTATTAAACTCATCAGAACAGCACTCTAAGCCATTGTCTATGCGGAGGTGTTTTATTTTTTTCTCGTCTATTTTTCAATCATAATTTTCCAAGACTTAAATGCGGAAAACACATCACTTTTTTGCTTCAAGCAGAACGCCCAAACTTTTCTGGAAAAATCATCAATAAAGGTTACTTATAATTAGCTCCACCTCTTGAAAGCACTTTGGATGGCCCCCACAGATAAGAATGAATATACTCCAATGTTCCCTTCATGTTATATATTCCTCTGGTGAATCGAACTCTCTTTTGCTTCCCAAAAACACAGTGCTTATAAAAATTCAATTTGCAAATTCCTTGCCTATCAAGAAGTCCTCTTTTGCTCAATTCTGTCGTGTCATTCCCACTCATATGCCCTAGCTGCATATGCTAAAGTTTAGTAATATCATCATCTGACAAGGAAGAGAAAGTGATAGCTACATCACCAGTAACAGTAGAACCCTACAAAACATATAACTTGGCAGTCTTTCTTTGCCCTTTCATCATAACAAGGGAACCTTTGGAAATCTTTAAAACCCCACTTTCAGCTGTGTATCTGTACCCTTCTAAATCAAGAGTACTCAAAGAAATTAAATTTCTTGTCAATTCTGGAACATGTCATAAGACACTAAGTGTTCTCACAACTCCATCAAACATCTTAACTTTAATTGTTCCAAAACCTGCGATTTTACACGAAGCATTATTTCCCATCAAAACAACACCTCCAGACACTATTTCTTAAGTTGTAAACCAATCCCGATTGGGACTCATGTGGAAGGTGCACCCTAAATCAAGTATCCACTCCTCGCTCACTTTAGAATTGTTGACTGAAGCGACTAGAAGTTCACCATCGCTGTAGTCTTCTACAACATCAACTTCACTGAAATTTTCTAGTTGTTTTCCTTTTTGATTAGTAGCCTCCCTTTTAATCTTGTTCTATAGCTTATAGCACTCAGATTTAATGAGCCATTTTTTCTTGTAGAAGTTACAAGTTTTACCTCTATTTGAAGACTTTGATCTATCCTTTGATTTACCACGAGGATTTCATTCCTGTGTCCTTCTACGATCATCATCAGCATTCTGATCTTGTCTCTCATGAACAATGAGACCCTCTCCCTAAGAGTCGAGTTTAACCACAAGATGCTTCATCTTATCATACAAGGTCAAAGAATCATAAACCTCATCAACTGTGAGAGACTCGCGGCTACATAAAATCGTGTCTTTAAAGGTTGAATAAGACAGGGGCAACGAACAAAGTAGAATCAACCCTGGATCTTCCTTATCATACTGAACCTCCATGGCCTCCAAGTTTGAGAAAATTTCTTTAAACACTGTTAAGTGTTCGTGTACAGACGCACTTTCCTCCAAACGATGAGCATAAAGACGCTGATTCATATGCAACTTGCTTGTTAGAGTTTTCGACATACATATTTGTTCTAGCCTCTTCCACAATGCAGCGCTGGTTTTCTCTTTCATCATATTTTGCAAAATTTCGTTGGACAAATGTAGATATAATTGTGTTAATGCCTTTCAAAATGATTCTTCTCTTCATTTATTAATGTCGAAGACATCTTATCTATCCCTAGCAGGGCATCCTCCAGATCCATTAGCGCAAGAACTGCTTGCGTCTTAATCTGCCATAATGCAAACCTGGTGTTGCGATCCAACAGCATTTCATATTTTAAAGACGTCACAATCGTGATCGAGATGAACAACCTGGAAGCTCTGATACCAATTTGTGAAAAAATAAAATAAAATAAAGAACACACAAATTTTTACGTGGAAACCTTTTCGGGAAAAAACCACGGGTAGAGGAAAAGAAAATTCACTATGTCGAATTCAAATTATTACAAGAGAAATAGACTATGTCTATTTATAGGCTTGTAAAGCCATATTCTAGTAAGACTGAAACACCTTATTCTAATCAATATAAAATAAATGGAGTTTAATAAGGTTTAAAAAACCTTATTCTAAAATAAAACAAAAGAAGTGTAGTTCTATATAGATTTTACTTTTATTTTATTTTACCACTGTATTTTATTTAAATAAGGATTCGGGTCATTTAATTCTAACAATAATAATAAGAATTATAATTAAAATAATAATAACATAAATTTTGAAAAAATATATATAAAATATATATAAGTAAATAAATAATGAAATAACAATAGTGAAAAAAAATAAACAAACAAAAAAAAGGATAATTAAATAGAGAAACAAATAAAACAAAAAAAGAGCTAAAAATTGAAAGTAAAATAAAACAAATGAAATAATGATGATGATAATAATAATAATAATAATAATAATAATAATAATAATAATAATAATAAACAAAGAATAATAACATAATAATAATAGTAATAATAAGCATGATAGTAATAATAATAGTAAAAATAATAATAATAGTAAAATTAATTAATTTTAATAATAAAGTGGCAAAATAACTAAAAAAAATTAATTTGAATTTACAACAGAAAGTTTGGGGGAAATCTGAAAATAAATAAAAGAGAAAAGAACCGATTTGAACGCGCGAATAACAAGAAGGGACCAAAAGGGAAATAATCCCTTCCCTCCAAAACCCACAGCTTCAAGGGGGACAAAATTGGAAATGAAATAAATTAAAGGGCCAAAATTAAAATTTAAAAAATTTTGATTGTAAAACCATGAAAAAGCGGAAGGACCAAAAGTGCAAATAACCCTTCCGCTTAAAAACACGCGAATCCTAGGCCGGACGGATCAGGTCGGATTGGGTCAGGGCAAAACAACGTGGTTTTGGTGCTTAAAAGGCCTACCCAAAACAGCATCGTTTTGGAGGTTTATTTAAGGCCAAAATTAAAAAAAATATACTTTTAACACTTTTCAAAAAAAAAAAACCTCTCCCCCCTTTGTTTTTCTCTGAAGGAGCCCAAGGGTCCGGTGAGAATTCCGGCGACCACTACCATCGACCGCCGCCGCCGACCGCCGTGCACGACAGTCGAAACTTGAAAAAAAGGTAATTTTTTCTTTTTTTATTATTGATATATTTATATATATAGACTATTTTTTTGAAGGAAAATAAAGAAATATAGGTGTATGTATATATATTTGAAGGAGGAAAATAAAAGAGAAGAAATAAAATAAATAAAATAAAATAAAAATAAAGACCTTAGCACGTTTTTTACTTTTCTTTTCTCTTCGATCTGCTCGCTGTTTTTTATTGATTGTTTGGTATGCTTGAATCGTTTTTTTTAATTCCAAAAGTGTTCAGATTTCAAAGTTTTTGTGTGGCTTTATAGCCGATTACAACTAGTTTTTACTATTGTTTACTCTTCTTTTTTCTTTATTGTTTTCTCTTGCTTTGCGTGTTTGCAAGTGGCTATGGCAGAGCTGGAGCAGTAGGCACGCTGAAGACTTACATGGGGGTGCAAGTAGCGACAGAGAGGGGTGCGGGGCACAAGGGCATTAGGGTTAGGGTTAGGGTTTTTTCTGAAAGTGTTTAACACTTTGGGCCATTGGGCCATGTTTAGTTTGGGCTTCTTTAAAAAAAAGGACTGTAATGGACTGTTTAATGTATTGGGCTAGGGCTGGGAAAAATAGGCCTATTACAGCTGCCCCTCTTTGCTCGTTGTCCTGTAACGAGAATGGAGAAAGACTTTAAAAGGGCCAATTTTGCCTGGACCTGCCGAATCTTGACTTCTTTCGGTGCTTCTCTTCTTCAGGTAAACTGCATCTCGTTGCTTCGATCCACTCCGCCACCATTCAGAGAGATAGGACCTGTAGTTTCAATCTACTCTGCTGCAACTTCAAAGAGATAAGATAGTTATCTTCAGTCTACTCCACTGCAACTTCAGGGGGATAAGATTTTTTTATATTTAACCTGCTCCACTACAACTTCAGGGAAGGTTTGTGGCTTTAATCTACTCCATTGCAACTTCAAGGAGATAAGATTCGCCATGATAACTTCAATCTGCTCCACTGAAACTTCAAGAAGATAAAACTTGTAACTTCAACCTGCTCCACTGCAACTTCAAAGAGATAAGCTTTGCCATGATCTACTCTACTGCAACTTCAGAGAGATAAGATCTGTAATTTATAGCTTCAATTTGTTCCACTGCAACTTCAGGGAAATAAGATTCGCTATCTTCAATCTGCTCCACTATAACTTCAGGGAGATAAGATTCGCTATCTTTAGTCTGCTCCACTGCAACTTTAGGGAGATAAGACTTTAACTTCAACCTGCTCCACTGCTACTTCAGGGAGATAAGGTTTGTTATGATTTACTCTACTGCAACTTCAGAGAGATAAGATCTGTAATTTATAGTTTCAATCTATTCCACTACAACTTCAAGGAAATAAGATTTGCTATCTTCAGTCTGCTCCATTGCAACTTCAAGGAGATAAGGTTTAGTGGCTTTAATCTACTCCACTGCAACTTCAGGGAGATAAGATTTTCCATTATAACTTTAATCCGTCCCACTGCAACTTCAGGGGTATGAGATTTATGGATCCATCGGTCTTGTTACACCGTCCTCTGGGGAACATGACTTGTAAAATCGATTTCATGGGCCTATGTTTATGCCAAATGATTAGGACATTATGATCAGAATGAATCAAATGCTCCTAACTAGATGTGTATATATGATATTTGCATGAATGTAGAATGTCATGAGAATGATCCCTTATTAATATTTGGGTTGTCATTGCTCGTTGTTCATCAAGGTTCTGTCACTGATGTGTTATCCTACCTTTTTTGTTCAGCTGGTATCTTTGGCAGAAAATTCGAAGAAATAATCACCATTTGCTCAGCTGGTTTGCTCCACTGCAACTTCAGCGAAATAAAATTTGTGTTTTTTTCCATCCATCCCACTGCAACTCAGGGGTACAGGATCTGTATCATCTTTATTCCATCCCACAGCAGCTTAGGGGTATAGGATTTATATCTTCTTCAATCCATCCCACTACAACTCGGGGGTATAGGATTTGTATCTTCTTCAATCAATTTGATCTGTTACACCATTCTCTGGGTATCATGACCAGATGTGTATGCATGATATTTGCATGAATGCAGAATATCGTTTTTCTTAAGAATGATCCCATTTTAATGCTTGTGTTGCTCGTTTTTCGTCGAGGTTGTATCACCGACGCAATATCTTGTCTCCTTGTTCAACTGATATCTTTGACAGAAAACTCGAAGAGATAGTCACAATTTAGACTCCTTTTTTTCAAACATTTCCAACCCTTAGGTTTGTGTAACACCCCGTACCCGAGACCGTTGCCGGAGTCGGACACGAGGGGTTAACGGACTTAATTCATTTATTTATACAGTTCATTTAAAAATTTCCAGACAAGCTGGCTAAGTGCGTCACTATTACCTTAAAAATCATATCTCGAGCTCCAAAACTCAAAAACTGAATCTGTAAATTTTCCCTGAAACTAGACTCATATATCCATCTACAAATTTTTTTCTAGAATTTTTGGTCGGGCCAATTAGTACAGTTTATTAGTTAAAGTCTCCCCTGTTTCAGGGTTCGACTACTCTGACCTTCATGCATTGCAATTTAGATATCTCCCTGTACAAGGCTTCAATACATATGCCGTTTGTTTCTAATGAAACTAGACTCAAAAAGGAATCCGTACATATAAAGTATGACTTCTAATTATCTCTGGTTAATTTATGGTAAATTTCCAAAGTCAGAACAGGGGATCCAGTAACTGTTCTGGCCCGGTTTCACGAAAACTTAAACATCTCATAAAATACGGCTCATATGATCGTTTCGTTACTTTCATATGAAAATAGACTCATCCAGGTTCAATTACATAATTTATTAACTATTTAATACCATTCCTACTATCTTTAGTGATTTTTCAAATTTACTTCACTGCTGTTGTCAGCATCTATTTTTAAGGTAGGCTTTACCTATTTCATGGATCAACTAGACATTTGTCATACAAAGCACCAAAATGATCGTGATTAACCATTCCAATGGCTAATCATTACCAAGCATTTCCATACCACTCAATGAACAATATACAAAATGATTATAATGGTATGCTCAAAATATATATATAAGCCATTTTCGCATGGCTATCCAAATATATACATTACCAAAAGTACTTGACTAACAACAAAGAGCAGTCCTATACATGCCATTATCAAGGTTCAACCAAAAGAGTACCAAAAGGGCTTTGATAGTGTGGACGACTTCGACTTTGACAATCCCGAGTCCGATAGCTGACGAGCAAAATCTATAAAACAGAGAATCAAAGCAACGGAATAAGCATTTTATGCTTAGTAAGTTTGAGTAATGAAATTAGTTTTGACTAAAGTATAACATTCATATGGCTAAATGAATAACTTCATATATGCACATTCTCATAATCATACTTACTTCACGCTTCAATCAACATATTCATACACAAGGTATCAAACCTAACTAAAGGCCGAAAGTTCGTTAATCAATTGAACGAATACTATTTAAAATGAATCGACCTTTCCGTTGCATATACGAAACATACCTTATCGTTTGGATATTATGAGCGTATTAATTGAAATTATTACAGCAAGATCACTCACTTCCAAACCCAAGTATCTTCGGGATTTAGCTGGATATAACAACTCGCACAAATGCCTTCGGGTCTTAGCCCGGATATAGCAACTCGCACAAATGCCTTCGAGTCTTAGCCCGGATATAATCACTAGCATAAATGTCTTCGGGACATAGCCCGAATATAGCAACTCGCACAAATGCCTTCGGGACTTAGCCCGGATATAGTAACTCGCACAAATGCCTTCGGGGCTTAGCCCGGAATTAGTCACTAGCACAAATGCCTTCGGGACTTAGCCCGGTTATCATCCGAATATTCATGCACATATCAATAAATCATGACACATCTATATTTCATTTTCATAACTAGAATTCAAACACAAGTCACTTATCAAGCATTATCATTTTCGGCTCAATAGCTACATACAAAGAGCATGATTTTGATTTGCTTATAACATGATCTCCATGCACATTCGACTACCCGTCACAAGTATAAACTAATCACCTCAATATATATAATTCAAGTAGAATCATTATATCTCCGTTTATTAGTTATGCTATATGTCATGACTTAATCAAATCATAAACTAAGTTCCATTACTCGAAAACTTACCTCGGATGTCGTCGAACGATTTCAACGGCTATTCGATCACCTTTTCCTTTCCTTTATCGAATTTAGTTCCCCTTTGCTCTTGAGCTCTTCCTAATCCTCATCCCAGCCGAACATGAAGCAAGAGAACTCCTTTCTTCTTCCTTTCTCATGTTACGGCAAAATGGGGGAGCAAGGATGAAACAACTTTGGTTTCTCCTCCCACTCCCCTCATATTTTATTATTCTTCCCACACATATTAACACAAAATGTCTATAATATGTTTTACCCCATAGCATGGCCGGCCACCATCTAGATTTTTGGCTAATTTGACATGCAAACCCATCTTTTATACAACATGCATTAATAGGTCCTTATAGATTAACCTATCGCATTTCAAAAGTGTCACACATAAGTCCTATTACTAAATTCACATGCAATCGACTAAATCGAAGCTTCAAACTTTCACACATTCATATTCACATATTTTAGACAATAAATATCATATTCAAATAATTTGGTGACTCGGTTTAGCAGTCCCGAAACCGCTTTCCGACTAGGGTCACTTTAGGGCTGTCACAACTCTCCCCCACTTAAGAAATTTTCGTCCCCGAAAATCTTACCGGTAAATAGGTTTGGGTATTGTTCTTTCATAGAGTTCTCGGTTTCCCAAGTAGCTTCTTCCATCCCGTGTTTGAGCCATAACACTTTTACTAAAGGAACCTTTTTTGTTTCGTAACTCTTTCACTTCACGAGCTAGGATACGAATCGGTTCTTCTTCATAACTCATATCGGCTTGAATTTCAACCTCGGAGGGACTTATTATGTGCGAAGGATCAGATCTGTAACGTCGAAGCATTGAGACATGAAAAACGTTGTGAATCTTCTCGAGATCAGGGGGTAAAATCAATCTATATGCCACCGGACCAACTCGTTCGGATATTTCATATGGCCCTATGAACCTCGGACTCAGTTTGCCCTTACGGCCAAATCTGAGTATCTTTTTCCAAGGTGAAACTTTAAGAAATACTTTGTCTCCCACCTGATACTCAATATCTCTTCGTTTTAAATCTGCGTACGACTTCTGACGATCTGATGCTGCCTTTAGACTTTCACGAATTATTTTTACTTTCTGCTCGGCATCTTTAATCAAATCAACTCCGAAAATTTTACTTTCACCGAGCTCGGTCCAAAACAATGGTGTACGGAATTTGCGACCGTACAAAGCCTCGTAAGGTGCCATCTTAATACTTGACTGAAAACTATTGCTGTAAGCGAATTCAATCAAAGGTAAATACCGCTCCCATGAACCACTAAACTCGAGGATGCAACATCTCAACATATCCTCAAGTATCTGAATTATCCGCTCGGATTGACCATCAGTTTGTGGATGAAAAGCGATGCTAAAATGCAACTTGGTACCCAAAGCTTCTTGCAGTTTCTTCCAAAATCGCGAGGTGAATCTCGGATCTCTATCCGACACAATAGAAATAGGTACCCCGTGTAATCTTACAATTTGAGGAACATACAATTCAGCTAGTTTATCCAATGAATAATCCGTACGTACGGGAATAAAATGAGCCGACTTAGTCAGTCTATCAACAACAACCCAAATCGCATCTTTCTTACTTGCCAACAATGGCAACCCAGATA
This sequence comes from Gossypium hirsutum, assembly GCF_007990345.1. NCBI lineage: Eukaryota > Viridiplantae > Streptophyta > Magnoliopsida > Malvales > Malvaceae > Gossypium > Gossypium hirsutum. Next base: position 10,945,913 of record NC_053436.1, on the reverse strand, counting down.
CAAAATCCATCGTGACTCGATCCCATTTCCATTCAGGTATCATGATCGGCTGAAGTAAACCTGTAGGCACTTGATGTTCCGCTTTCACTTGTTGACATATTAAACACCTCGAAACAAAATCGAAAATGTCTCGTTTCATACCATGCCACCAAAACTGACGTCTCAGATCGTTGTACATTTTCGTACTCCCCGGGTGAATTGGCATTCGGCTACAATGTTCTTCGTTCAGAATCATCGAAATAAGTTCTGAATTTCTTGGAACACACAAACGACTTCTGAATCTCAAACAATCGTCGTCATCAATTTGAAACTCTGATTCCCTATCCGGAACACATTCAGCCAGTTTTGCAACCAATTCATCATCGACTTTCTGAGCTTCACGAATTTGATGAATCAACAATGGTTTGGCCTTTAATTCAGCTATTAACACATTGTCGGATAGAACAGATAAGTGTACATTCATCGCTCGTAAAGCAAACAGTGATTTACGACTTAAGGCATTCGCAACCACATTAGCCTTTCCCGGGTGATAATCAATGACAAGCTCATAATCTTTCAACAACTCAAGCCAACGCCTTTGTCGCAGATTCAAGTCTCTTTGAGTCATCAAATATTTGAGACTTTGTGATCTGAATATACATGGCACTTCTCACCAAATAAGTAATGTCGCCATATTTTCAAAGCGAATACGATGGCAGCTAATTCGAGATCATGGGTTGGATAATTTTTCTCATGTGGCTTCAATTGTCTCGACGCATAAGCTACAACTCGACCTTCTTGCATCAATACACAGCCCAACCTAAGTAAGGATGCATCACTGTAGATGACAAACTCCTTGCCTGATTCGGGCTGCACTAGTACTGGAGCTTCAGTCAAATAAGTTTTCAGTTGATCGAAACTTTTCTGACACTTTTCTATCCACTCAAACTTAACATCTTTCTGAAGTAGTTTCATTATTGGTGTGGCTATCATCAAGAAACCCTTTACAAAGCGTCTGTAGTAACTGGCAAGTCCCAAAAAGCTCCGAACTTCAATAATATTTCTCGGAGGCTTCCAGTTAAGTATGGCCGAAATTTTGCTCGGATCAACTCGAATACCCGATGCAGATACCACATGACCCAAGAAGCTAACCTCTCTTAACCAGAACTCACACTTACTGAACTTAGCATATAACTGCTTATCCCGTAAAATTTGCAACACTAATCCCAGGTGTTCAGCATGATCGGTTTCATTTCTCGAATAAACCAAAATATCATCGATAAACACAACTACAAACCGATCCAAATACGGTCTGAAGATCCAATTCATCAAATCCATAAATACCGCAGGGGCATTAGTGAGCCCAAACGGCATCACTAAGAATTCGTAGTGACCGTATCTCATTCTGAAAGCAGTTTTGGGTATATCCGAATCTCGAATTCGCAACAATAATAACCCAATCTCAAATCTATCTTTGAAAACACCGAGGCTCCCTTTAGTTGATCAAACAAATCATCAATATACGGTAACGGATATTTATTCTTTATTGTCACTTTATTCAGCTGACGATAGTCGATGCACAACCTCATGGTTCCGTCCTTCTTTTTCACAAACAATACTGGTGCACCCCAAGGTGAGAAACTTGGTCGAGCGAAACCTCTATCCGTCAACTCTTGCAACTAAGCTTTCAACTCTTTTAACTCGGTTGGTGCCATACGATACGGAGCTATCGAAATCGGTGTAGTCCCAGGTACAAGCTCAATACCAAACTCTACCTCCCGAACAGGTGGTAAACCCGGTAATTCTTCGGGAAAAACATCCAGGTATTCACAAACCACCGGCACAGATTCAGGCTTCTTTTCTAACTCTTTGTCATCAAGTACATACGCAAGGTATGCTTCACACCCTTTCTTACATATTTCTGAGCCAACATCGATGATATTACAGCTGGCAACCCATTCAAGTCAGTAGGCTCAACTCGGATTATCTCGTTATTTACACACCTCAAATCAATGGTTTTTCTTTTGCAATTTACAATTGCATCATGTACGGTCAACCAATCCATACCGAGGATAACATCAAATTCATCAAACGGTAAAAGCATCAAATCGGCTGGAAAACAGGAACCTCGGATTACTAGGGGACATTTCTTACACACTTTGTCGACAAGCACATAACGACCCAATGGATTTGACACCCGAATTACGAACTCAGTAGACTCAACAGGTAAAGTCTTACTGGATGCTAAGGTTTCACATATATAAGAATGAGTAGAACCAGGGTCAATCAAAGCAATCACATTAGTATCAAAGAGAGTAAAAGTACCGGTAATAACATCTGGCGAGGAAGCATCCTCGAGTGCGCGTATAGCATAAGCTCTAGCAGGAGCGCGAGCCTCAGATCTGGTTGTAGCATCTCTAGATCCTCTCTGACCGCCACTAGCATTGTCCTTATTTCTAGATGGTCTACCCCGAGCAGTAGTAGCACCTAGTTTCCCACTCTGATTTACATTTTGTTCAGTCAGTCTCGGGCAATCCTTGATAAAATGGTCAACTGATCCGCACTTATAACAGGAGCGGTCATGGAATCTACAACTCCTCGAATGCCATTTACCGTAATACTGGCACTCTGTTCTGTCTCGACGATCATTTCCAACACTGGCGACCGAAGTGACTCGTGTACTCGCAGGGGGTCGATCACGATCTCGTCTAGAAAAGCCCGAAGTGTCTCTAGATCGGCCTAAATCATCTCTAAATTTCTTCGATGACTATTGAAAGGGCTTTCCCGAAGATCTCTTACGAAACTCCTTTGCTCCCATATCAGCTTTTCTTTTCTCCTTACTGAGCTCCTCGACTTTGCAAGCTCGCTCGACAAGTACCACAAATTCTTTGATTTCTAAAATGCCAACGTACAGCTTTATATCATCGTTCAGTCCATCTTCGAAACGTTTACACATCACAGCTTCTGAAGAAATGCATTCTCGAGCGTACCGGCTAAGCCTTACAAACATTCGTTCATAATCAGTAACCGACATGGAACCTTGTTTAAGTTTAAGAAATTCTTTCCGTTTTTGATCAATGAATCTCTGACTGATATACTTTTTCTGAAACTCGGTTTGGAAAAACTCCCAAGTTACTTGCTCTCTGGGCACAACAGAAATCAACGTATTCCACCAATAGTAGGCAGAATCACGTAGCAAGGAGATAGTACACTTTAGGCATTCATCGGGTGTGCAAGATAGTTCATCAAGTACCCGAATAGTGTTGTCCAACCAAAATTCAGCTTTCTCGGCATCGTCGCTGTCTGTAGCTTTAAATTCACTAGCCCTGTGTTTTCAGATTCTGTCAACTGGGGGCTTATTTGACCTTATTTGGTCAGTTACCGGAGGTATTGTAGGTGCGGGGGTTGTATTAGTCGGGAATGGAGGTTGTGGAACAGCCGTATTAGTTCGAATGTATTGGTTGAACCAATCATTCATCATGCTATAAAAAGCCTGTCTAGCTTTGTCATTCTGATTACTAGCAATAGGTTGAGAGTCCACCCGCGCTGTCCCTTGTACGGGAGCAGGCGCTACACTCTCAAGATCATCAACTACCGCTCGGTTGGGATCGGGATCCATTTCTATAAGTAAACACATTTTTAACTGTCAGAAATCACCACACTATCAAATAAACACATAATGGCATGTATAGCTAGACCCAAACGTATTACGGTAGTCCTAGAATCGACTAAACCGTAGCTCTGATACCAATCAAATTGTAACGCCCCGTACCCGAGACCGTTGCCGGAGTCGGACACGAGGGGTTAACGGACTTAATTCATTTATTTATACAGTTCATTTAAAAATTTCCAGACAAGCTGGCTAAGTGCGTCACTGTCACCTTAAAAATCATATCTCGAGCTCCAAAACTCGAAAACTGAATCCGTAAATTTTTCCTGAAACTAGACTCATAAATACATCTACAAAGTTTTTTCTAGAATTTTTGGTCAGGCCAATTAGTACAGTTTATTAGTTAAAGTCTCCCCTATTTCAGGGTTCGACTACTCTGACCTTCATGCATTACGATTTAGATATCTCCCTGTACAGGGCTTCAATACATATGCCGTTTGTTTCTAATGAAACTAGACTCAATAAGGAATCCGTACATATAAAGCATGACTTCTAATTATCTCTGGTTAATTTATGGTAAATTTCCAAAGTCAGAACAGGGGATCCAGTAACCGTTCTGGCCCTATTTCACGAAAACTTAAACATCTCATAAAATACGGCTCATATGATCGTTTCGTTACTTTCATATGAAAATAGACTCATCGAGGTTAAATTACATAATTTATTCACTATTTAATACCATTCTTACTATCTTTAGTGATTTTTCAAATTCACTTCACTGCTGCTGTCAGCATCTATTTTTAAGGTAGGCTTTACCTATTTCATGGATCAACTAGCCATTTGTCATACAAAGCACCAAAATGATCGTGATTAACCATTCCAATGGCTAATCATTACCAAGCATTTCCATACCACTCAATGAACAATATACAAAATGATTATAATGGTATGCTCAAAATATATATATAAGCCATTTTCGCATGGCTATCCAAATATATACATTACCAAAAGTACTTGACTAACAACAAAGGGCAGTCCTATACATGCCATTATCAAGGTTCAACCAAAAGAGTACCAAAAGGGCTTTGATAGTGTGGACGACTTCGACTTTGACAATCCCGAGTCCGATAGCTGACGAGCAAAATCTATAAAACAGAGAATCAAAGCAACGGAATAAGCATTTTATGCTTAGTAAGTTTGAGTAATGAAATTAGTTTTGACTAAAGTATAACATTCATATGGCTAAATGAATAACTTCATATATGCACATTCTCATAATCATACTTACTTCACGCTTCAATCAACATATTCATACACAAGGTATCAAACCTAACTAAAGGCCGAAAGTTCGTTAATCAATTGAACGAATACTATTTAAAACGAATCGACCTTTCCGATGCATATACGAAACATACCTTATCGTTTGGATTTTATGAGCGTATTAATTGAAATTATTACAGCAAGATCACTCACTTCCAAACCCAAGTATCTTTGGGATTTAGCTGGATATAACAACTCGCACAAATGCCTTCGGGTCTTAGCCCGGATATAGCAACTCGCACAAATGCCTTCGGGTCTTAGCCCGGATATAATCACTAGCATAAATGTCTTCGGGACATAGCCCGGATATAGCAACTCGCACAAATGCCTTCGGGACTTAGCCCAGATATAGTAACTCGCACAAATGCCTTCGGGGCTTAGCCCGGAATTAGTCACTAGCACAAATGCCTTCGGGACTTAGCCCGGTTATCATCCGAATATTCATGCACATATCAATAAATCATGACACATCTATATTTCATTTTCATAACTAGAATTCAAACACAAGTCACTTATCAAGCATTATCATTTTCGGCTCAATAGCTACATACAAAGAGCATGATTTTGATTTGCTTATAACATGATCTCCATGCACATTCGGCTACCCGTCACAAGTATAAACTAATCACCTCAATATATATAATTCAAGTAGAATCATTATATCTCCGTTTATTAGTTATGCTATATATCATGACTTAATCAAATCATAAACTAAGTTCCATTACTCGAAAACTTACCTCGGATGTCGTCGAACGATTTCAACGGCTATTCGATCACCTTTTCCTTTCCTTTATCGGATTTAGTTCCCCTTTGCTCTTGAGCTCTTCCTAATCCTCATCCCAACCGAACATGAAGCAAGAGAACTCCTTTCTTCTTCCTTTCTCAAGTTATGGTAAAATGGGGGAGCAAGGATGAAACAAGTTTGGTTTCTCCTCCCACTCCCCTCATGTTTTATTATTCTTCCCACACATATTAACACAAAATGTCTATAATATGTTTTACCCCATAGCATGGCCGGCCACCATCTAGATTTTTGGCTAATTTGACGTGCAAACCCATCTTTTATACAACATGCATTAATAGGTCCTTATAGATTAACCTATCGCATTTCAAAAGTGTCACACATAAGTCCTATTACTAAATTCACATGCAATCGACTAAATCGAAGCTTCAAACTTTCACACATTCATATTCACATATTTTAGACAATAAATATCATATTCAAATAATTTGGTGACTCGGTTTAGCGGTCTCGAAACCGCTTTCCGACTAGGGTCACATTAGAGCTGTCACAGTTTGTGAGTTCTAAACAATAGTCCTGTTTCAGGTTCTTGTACTATTTAAAAGCCTCTAGAGTAATATGCATAACTTCTTTTATGAAAGTTTTATTAGTCCATTAATCATTATCTCAATGCGAAATGCTTGAAAAAGATCATAATAATAGACAATAAGGAAATTGATCGGAAGCATAGCTCTAAACAAATAAATTAAGTAAATGCAATAAGAAGAAAATTTATTGAGAGCACATCTTAAAACGAATAAAGTAATCAAAGATAGTAAATTCAATATGGGTAAGATAAAGACTAGGTGCCCCAGATATCGTAGCCTAAGCTTCTCTGTACGAACTTCTTGAGGACCATTTTGAGCTCGACATATGTTTAGGAGATCTAGAGTACTCTGTTGATGCCCCAAGACATGACATCTCTCTTTCTTGTTCATTTAGAGACAGCGAGACTACCGCATGCCCCATTTTTTATCAAAATTTGAATTGCTCTTTACAGGTTTTCAGCTTAAAACCCTTTTGGTCTCAAAACACCATTTGCCGATTTTCGCCTTGGCCTCTCCTTTTTCTTTTTTTTCTTTTCTCTTCTCTTTTTTGTGTTTTTTTTGTGTTTTTTTTAGAATTTGATGACTGTTGACTTTGAGACATTGGAGTATGAAGTGACTTTCACCCGCTTATTGAAGAAATCAACGACCACAAAGATGATGATGTCTGCTAGGAGCTTGTGACGAGATCGGCCCAATAACATCCATGCCCTACATAGAGAAAGTCTATGAAGAAATGAATGAGGTATATAAATATTGTCTCTATAATTTTGGCATTTACGGCATAACTGATATGATCCCCTTCCATGGTGGACCAGTAGTACTCGAACCTCATGATTTGTCTGGCCATTGTAAAACCATTAGCATATGTTCTTCAGACATCCTTATGGACCTCTTCTAAGATTTTCTTAGCCTTAACAGCATCCACACGTCTTAGTAGCCCAGGCGTATCTTGATACGATTGTGCGAAAACATCTTTGAATTTTTGGAATAACTCAATGACGTCTCGCTTTGTCTCTGTGGTGATATAGGCTCCGATCTTCACCTTTTTCTCTTTCTCTAAGCTCTCGATGTCTATTGACCCTTTGTAAGGTAGGATTTGTTTTTCATTTTATTCTACTATCCTTAACAAACCAGGAGATAAGCTACAATCTCTACCATCTTCAAAGTCCTGAGATCCCTCTAGACACATATCTTGCTCAAAAGGAGACTCTGGGTCAGTAGCAGTGCCGCTTATGCCGTTGATATCTGGAGACTTGTTGTAGGTACGAAGGAATATTCCAAAGAATAAATGAATCTAAGAATAGTTATTTATGGTATGATCATGAATAAAGAATAAAAGAATATTTGAAAGAGAGTCCAAAAGATAAAAGAATCTAAAAATATTTATTTGTATAGTATGATTATGAATAAAATAGAAAGAATGAAAGAATATTTGCTCAAAATGATAGCAAAGATGCATTTTACTGAAATAAAGATTTTGAACATAATCCTATTTCACAAAAGGATTCTCATCACTCCTAAGTTTAGAGCAATAAGTGTGTTTTGAACATTACTCTGAATTAGCTTTAAAAATACAGAGATCTCTCCCACAGTCCCATTATTCAAAACACTTCCAAGTATCCCTGATAAATTATCTTTTCCAGATCCCTCTTTTGATACTGTATTCAAATTCCTCAGCATTCATTCCGGACCTTTGACTTCTTCAAAGAATTCTAACTCTTTATTATTCGTTAGACTTTGCACCAAAACTTTGAATTCAGTGCACTCTTGGATTTTGTGACCACCTTCAGCGTGGAACTCACAGTAACTTTCCATCCCTTTGGGTATCTTCCCTGAATTTTCATATCTATTATTTATTTCAAAACCCATTTCAGTGGGGGTTTCTACCTCCTAGGTCCGGATGACCAGGTAATGGATTTTCTACCACATTAGGTCCTAATGGATTATCAAACTTCACGATGCCCATCTTGATGAACCTTTCGATTAACTTCTTAAATATGGTGCAGTTCTCATTTGGGTGCCCCACTATTCCTGTATGGTACTCGCATTGAGCATTCACATCATACCATTTAGGGAACGAAGGTTGTATGGGTTCCGAGTAGAAAGGGGTACCACATGCGTATCAAATAGATTTCGATATAGCTCTTTATATGATATTGGGATAGGTATTCTGTGTTTGGCCTCGAGTTGAATTCTTTTCTGAAAGGGCCCTGATAGCTAGTAGTTATGGCCTTCGGCTGGCCTACAGTGACCGATTTGAAATACCATTTGCTTATATTATTCACTTCATTTTCATTTCTCTTTGGGGTTGACCTCTTAGCGCTTTCTCCCGCGTCTATCTTTCCGCTCCTGATTGCGTTCTCAATCATCTCGCCGGACATTACTATATCTGAGAAGCTCATAGTAGCGCTTCCCAATATATGGGTAATGAACGGGGCTTTTAGAGTGTTGACGAAAAGCATCGTAGTTTCTTTCTCCAAAAGAGGTGGCTGGACTTGTGTCGCTACTTCACTCCATCATTGGACATATTGTTTGAAGCTTTCACTTTGCTTCTTTTCCATATTTTGCAGTGTAATTCTATCGGGCACCATGTCTGTCACGTGGCCATATTACTTCATGAAAGCTTGTGCCAAGTCCTTCCATGAATGAATTTTGGCATGGCTCAGTTGGTTGTACCATTTGGCAGCTGACCCAATCAGACTATCTTGGAAGCAATTAATTAACAGTTGATTGTTATCAACGTATCTTGTCATTATTTGGTAGAACATCATAATGTGAGCTTCAAGACAACTAGTCCCATTATACTTTTCAAATTTTAGAGTCTTGAATTTCAGCAGGAGTACTAAATCTGGAACCAAACTCAGATCTTTGGTGTCAACCCCGCAATGGTAATCAGCATTCTCCATTGCTCTAAATTTTTCCTCCAATCACCTGTACCGATCTTCGAGTTGTTTAGGCAATTCAACCTTTGTTTTTTCTATTTCTGCCATTTTTTCTAGATCAGGAACTACATGATTGGTTGGACTATTCCTCGGATTGGAACATGAGCCCGTCGGGTAGTTCATAGGTGCCGAGGTACCGGCTTGATGTTGTTGGGGCCTGACAGTAATGGATGCCCCTTGTAGATGCGTGACTGGTTGGGCCTGTGCACTTATTAGGGTAAAACCTAGGGGATAGATGGGGTCTTCATTACCATTTTCACCGTTGACTACTGGGCCTTTCCCTTTTTCGAGCCCTCTAGCTAGTAACTACGTCAATTGGCTCATCATACTTTTTTGGGATTCAAGCATTTGATCCCTCATATTCTGTTGAATTTTGGCTAGTTGTTCTTGCATCTATGCCTGCGGTTGGTCTTGCATATCTCTTTGCAATTGCTCTAATTTTTCCATTCTTTGATCCATTACTTTTGTCTTACAGCGGGTACCGTAGTGTTACATAGTTAGTGGGTTTTCGTTGGTTTCCAAGTTAACTATCATAATTTTAATTAATCAGGGTCCTTTTTATGAAATTTAATGCATATGATGAAATGCAATGCAAATGCATGAAATGAATGCAAAAAAGAGACGTTGATTCTGATTCAATTCTGTTAGAACAACTTTACTAGAAAACAAATCTCTTTACATAAAACAGATATATATTCGGCCTTGCCCTAATATTCAACATGAAGACATCGATCCCTTTCTTTTTATCCAGATTTTAAGATCAAATCTCACAAATTTTCCAATATATGCTTCTACATAGCTCCTTTTTGCTTGATCCGGGCTGTAACCCATTGTTCACTTATCCTCGTAATACTCGTTAGCTTCTTTAAGGAAGCTGGGACATTGACCGCTCTCGAACAATCCTTTTCGGCTTGAATCCTTGGGCAACGAAGCAAAGTCATGTACTCCTTCATCGGACTATCACCCTTCTATCGTCGTGTTTACTCGGACCATATTCGGACGCCCGGGTTATTTTCCACTTTATCAAGAAATCCGTTTTCCATGCCAAGCTCTCTATTTAGCAACTGAACGTGAATTAACACCTCTTTTTATGATGAAAATGCAATGCAATCATAACCAAAACAAAACAAAACATGTCAGTACAGAAGAAATAAATAACAAATAGAGCACCTATTCGAAAACTACTAGGATTTGGTACAGTTCCACCTAGGGTGGGCTCTTAGGGCTCGCTATATGGGGTTCGGTTCTAGAGTAAAGGTACCCAAACTGGCAGATTCCTCGATCCTCACCCATTATGAGCTCATATAGACTAAGTTCAGTTCAGGGGAATACATTTCCCTATGGCTGCACGGGGATGAAAATCTCACGAAGACATAGGTACGGGTGTATCCCGAAAGCGATCCACTATCCTATGCAGAGGTGAAAACCTCACGAAAGAGTAGTTTCGCACTCCCATTTAAAAGGTATAACCGAGCGGTCATGCAATGCAATATGCAGAAATGTATGAAAAGGCTCGAATCAACAAAGCAAACATATCAAAATGAACCACAAAAATGAAATGCGATAAAAAGAATCGTAGGTTTAGATCAATTTATTAGTTTTCGATAAAAAGACAAAAAGTAGTCAACTTATGGCTTGACTTTTTTTTTTAGTCCCCAGTGGAACCATTTTTTTTACAATGAGGTCAACTTGATTTTGAAAACAAAAAATGGGAGTCCCCACCAATCCTTTTTGATGAGGTGTGATCGGGTCACCTCGAAAAGTGGTTATTTTTAATAAACTATTTTGTTTGTTGAAACAATGATTTTTGTATACGAAATCCAAGAAAATAGGTTCAGGAGTCGGTTACATACAAGGAAGGATTAGCACCCTCGTAATGCCCAAAATTGGTACCTAGTTGACTAATAAATGTTTTAGTGTCGAAGATTGAGAATTTGAAAAGATATTAAAAATACGATCCTTTGTTAAAATATTATTCGATTGAAAATTTTGAGAAAATGCATATTTCACGTTAATCGAGAAAAAGAATTACGTTCTGCAAGTTAGGACACAATTTCTTAAATTCCTGATTCGCGAATAAATGCTAAAAGATTTATTTATTTTAAAAGATATTCGATTATATTAGTTTTAAAAAGAAATCATATTTCGTAAGTTGGAACACAATCTTTTCATAACTCCGGAGATCATTTAAAAATTTATGCTATAAAAACGTTCGTTTATTTGGATTCATCGAGAAAATCGAAACCTCGTAAGTAAAGGAACGACTTTTTGAATCTCGAATTACGAAACATTACTTATTTAAAAAAACAAAATTTTATGTATCGAGCAAGAATTAATGTAACACGATTTTGTAGTAAAAATGTGTAAACAAATCACAGTGTTAATACACGTAACAACAAAATAATAGATGTGATAATATGAGCAAAAATAATAAAGCGAAAATAAATGACAATAAAGTAAATGAATAAAAAGCAAGCTAATTGTAAAATAAAAAAATAAAAAAAATAAAAAATAAAATAAAATAAAATATTAAATAAAACAAAATAAGAAATGATAATAGTAATTATAATTAAAATAATAATAATATAAATTTTGAAAAAATATATATATAAAATATATACATAAGTAAATAAATAATGAAATAACAATAATGTAAAAAATAAACAAACAAAAAAAAAGGATAATTAAATAGAGAAACAAATAAAACAAAAAAAAAGACCTAAAAATTGAAAGTAAAATAAAACAAATGAAACAATGATAATAATAATAATAATAATAATAATGATAAAATTAATTAATTTTAATAATAAAGTGGCTAAATAACTAAAAAAGGATGAAATTGAATTTAAAATAGAAAGTTTGGGGGAAATCTAAAAATAAATAAAAGAGAAAAGGACCGATTTAAATGATCAAATAACAAGGAGGGACCAAAAGGGAAATAATCCTTTCCCTCCAAAACACACAGCTTTAAGGGGGACTAAATTGGAAACAAAATAAATTAAAGGGCCAAAATTAAAATTTAAAAAAAAGTGATTGCAAAACCATGAAAAAATAGAAGGATCAAAAGCGCAAATAACCCTTCCTCTTAAAAACATGCGGATCCTAAGCCGGACGGGTCGAGTCAGATTGGGTCAGGGCAAAACGACGTCGTTTTGGTGCCTAAAAGGCCTGCCCAAAACAGTGTCGTTTTGAAGGTCTATTTAAGGCCATTTTTTTTAAAAAAAAATCACTTTTAACACTTTTCAAAAAAAAAAACCTCTCCCCCCTTTGTTTTTCTCTGAAGGAGCCCTAGGGCCCAATGAGAATTTTGGCGGACCATTGCTGTTGACCATCGCCGTTGACCACCGTGCACGGCGACCAAAACTCGAAAAAAAGGTAATTTTTTTATTTTTTTTATTTTTGATATATTTATGTATATATAGATTGTTTTTTTAAAGGAAAATAAAGAAAATATAGGCGTATGTATATATATTCGAAGGAAGAAAATAAAGGAGAAGAAATAAAATAAATAAATAAATGAAAATAAAGACCTTAGCATGTTTTTGACTTTTCTTTTCTCTTCGATCTGCTCACTATTTTTTATTGATTATTTGGTATGCTTGAATCTTTTTTTTTTTAATTCCAAAAGTGTACAGATTACAAAGTTTTTGTGTGGCTTTATAGCTGATTACAACCAGTTTTTGCTACTGTTTACTCTTTTTTTCTTTACTGTTTTCTCCTGCTGTGCGTGTTTGCAGGTGACTGTCGTAGAGCTGCAATGGTAGGCACGTTGAGGACGCACATGGGGGAGCAAGTAGCGGTAGAGAGGGGTGCGGCGCACAAGGGCATTAGGGTTAGGGTTTTTTTGAAAGTGTTTAACACTTTGGGCCATTGGGCCATGTTTAGTTTGGGCTTGTTTAAAAAAAAGGACTATAATGGACTATTTAATGTATTGGGCCCAGGCCGGGCAAAATAGGCCTATTACACAGTCAACCAAGTGATATTGTCCGTCAGGTAATACTGTTTGCCAAAGATGTATATAGGAGGGTATATGCCGAACGTTTTGCATGAAGTCTATTTGCTTTAACCATAGGGTGTGACCTTGTAGGTTATTGTAACACTAGTAGTAATACTAAAACATTTCTAATGTTACAAGCAATGAATGGCATCTAGCAATGCATCATTGCTACCTAAGTTACAAGAAGTTGTGATTCGACATAAATTTTCTATGATAAACTTTTCATGTATTATATTCTTTTATCCTTTACATCTATATTGGATGCAAGTCATGGTATAGTCATACTTGTATAGTCCAATCTCATAGTTCTTGATATTTTGAGTAGACTACAATAAGCAAATAAGTGTGGTATCTCATATCCACTTATTTGAGCATGGCCATGCATTTCTAGTATCACTCCATCAAGTGGCCCAAGATATTACTCCCATTATATAGGAGGGTTAAATCATATTTTGATCAATCATATCCCACTACATGGTTTGTGGTATATCTAATATCAGTCTTTATAGTGCAATCTATTATAGTAGACGTTTGACTACATCAAAATATACAACTCATGATGTTAGGACAATGATGATCTCAAGTTTGAGGATTATATACGTAGTTATTACTATGAGTAATGTTGTGACTATTACATAATAATCTAAAAAACATACTCACAGTGGCTCAATCCAATATGTTGTTCTCTAATAAATACTCATGTATTGATTTTGACATCCCTATGTCAATGACGACATTTTGTCATCAATCAGCTACACATTAGTCTCAATGCATCATTGCTGTCCAAACCCACAATAATACTTGCCTAAGGACTTTTTAAGAATAATCATATTATTCTCAGGACTTTATTATTAATAAGTTTATTTATACACACAGAAATTGAAATAACAATGGCAATGTCTTATATTAACAACAAGGTAAAGACGAGTATGTAATTATAATAATCTCATGCCAGAATTACATGTATATATGATTATTCCTAGCTATGTGTTCCAAAACTGGTATTTGTATCATATTCGCTCAAGATTTGTCTTTTATTTTTCAATTTTTATGTTTTCTTGCTTGAGGACATGCAATGACTTAAGTGTGGGGGAGTTTGATCTACCGTAATTTGTTGTAGCTTATTAAACCATTTTTCATACTTAGCTTGAATAAAAGAAATTTCATAATGTTTTACTTAATTTTTCATGATTTAATTCATTTATATGACTTTAGGGGCCAAAATAGGCGAAAAGGAAGACTAACGTGTTTGGTGAGCGTGTAGGACACCATTCGAAGGCATGAGAACAAGAGCTGGTCGCCATGTTGCAACGCAAAGGTTCAACGACGCAACAGAGTGAGCAAGATACCTAAAACAGCAAGATTTCCTTTGATGTCACGACATAGCTAGAGGATGTCGCGGCACAGCCCTGAATCTGAACCTAAGCAAAGTAAACTGCTACTAGTGTCACGACACCGGCTTGATGTGAAGAATTAATAAGCTAAGAATGTTTTAGTCCGCACAATGAACTTTAACGTAAAAACGCCCGCTAGACTAAAGCTATGGACGATAGCCAACCCTAAATTTATAAATAGGCTTCACTGAACACTTCTTAGACAGCTTTTCTGTATCTTTAAACTTTTATTCTAGTTTAGGTTGCAACTTTTTATTTAGTTTTCAGTTTTTAGTCCTTTGTAATTAGGATATCTTTTTAGTTTATTTTAACTTTTGTCCGGTGGAGAATCTGATTGGTAGATTCATTAAAACTCTTGTGGATTTTTGTGCTTTCAAATCATCAATACAATTTAGGATTTCTCTTAAACTTTTACTCTTGATTTATTCTTCATGTTTATCTTCTTTATCAAGTTTATGTTGCTTATAAGATTCATGAGAAACTAATCCTCTTGTGGGGGGATTAGCGAGTAGACGTGAGAGTAATTAATTTCTATGTAAGGTTTTTTAGCAAATTAACTTTTTGGGATAGGAAGAACTTAAACCCTAGGCCTGACAACCCTAGGAAGTCATCTAGGTGGCAATGAACCAAAAATTTGTATTGCCTATTCGTGAACCCCTTACCCCAATCCTGTCTGGACTGTGAGGGAGAGATAAGTAGTTTTTGTTGACTTATTAGTTTAGTAGAAGATCGAGAGATCTTGCTAAGTTAGCGGCTAGTTGGTTGAGTAGAGCTCGACATAGGAATTAGTTATGACCACCGAAGCGAGTTAGTCTTCCATGCTTAGATTTGAGTGATTCAACAAATTAGTTTTCCATTTTTTATTATTTTATGCTATTTATTTATTTTTCTTATAAAATAACTTCTCTTCACTTTATGTTTTATTGTAATATAATTTAATTAAAATATTAATTAGATTTATTAATGTCGAAGTTATTATTAATTTAATATTCGCCTCCCTTGGGTATGATCCTCAGAAATCCCTAAACTCTACTTCATTGTAAAAAACTATATTAAAACCTGACTTATATACTTGTAGAAATCGCCTAACTCTTATTTGGTTGCAAGAATTATACTCTAGACGTTAGTACATCCAGAGGCGGTTAAATACACAACCACGTCGTGCATTTAGAGAGCATACCAACAATCATCTATATATATATCCATGGTATTATGCATGCATAGTTTACCCTTCAACGTAATCATATACAACTATGGATTTCAGACTGGACTCTAAACAGACACCCAAGCAAAACATTTTAGTAGCACGACAACAAACAACACCTAAATAAATAGATTTCAGAAAATCACCTTAAGTCTTTTGTCCTCACTAGCTTAGCTTGTCCAAACACTAGAGTTCCTTTCGTCCTGAAGCTAAGTATGACAACCATATATATCAGTTAAACCGAAAGTATTCAAATATTAAAACTCAGAATTTAGTATCATTCAAAAGCTTTCCAGAGATTTTAGAAATCCTTACTTCCTTTTCTCAATCCATGAATACAAAAAGATAGAAAGACTTACCAGTTCCTTAGATTCTCTACTCCCTGACCTCAATTCTTACGATCACTGCCTCATGCAATGTTTCATCAATTTTCTCTCATTCAGAGCAACTAAATAAGACGATGGAGAAGGAATGAAAGTAAAACAGAAATGAGGAGAATTCTGCCTTCAAAATAATCCTTCTCTCTTATATATATAACCATTCTTATGCACGACTCAAGGCCCTAAGTAACCATCCGTCGACCATCATTTTGTCTCCCACTAAAGAATCACTAGTTCCAGCGTAACCAAACTAGAATTGGTTCCCAACTAATTACCAGTCAACCACCAAAATTTTCCAAGTTTTCCAGTGGAGCCATCCAACTTACTATTTTATTCAATTAACTTTTAGCTCTCTATTAATTTTTGGGACTTAAAGAAAACCAAGTGTGACAAATGTTGTAGCAAGACTAAGGAACAACCTTCTTATTTTATGACCCTCTAGATGGTCCACGTAGTTATGGTTTTACTTTTTTTTATAATGAATCCCTGATAAGATTCTCTCTTATTTTGGAAGAGGCCTTCGGCCCTCCCGTTAGGAAAACAATTATGTAATCTTTCTTTTCTATCCAAGTTCCTTTTATTATTAAAAAGAAAAAAAAAGTAGTAGTGTCTTTAGTTTCTTCTAGTGTCACGGGTCGCGCAACCAAATCATACTTTGATGTTCCCTCTTGTTCATTGGGGATCATTTGGCCTGACAAGATTGACTCGTTGCTTGGAAGAGACTCAAGGCCTATCTACTAGGATCCTAGCTAAATTGTAAACGTTGTATTTTACCAAGATAATTATTGTAAATCCTAAAGGATAAACATGTATAGAATTTGAATCCCTTAAGACTCTCTTATTGTAAATAAGAACTAATCTCAACCATTGATGTAATTCGATCTGTACAGTTGGATTTGGGGGAGCTAAACTATAAATAGAGTCCTCTCCCTTCATTTCTAATAATTCTATTCTTGAGTTAATGAATATATTGAGAGCATTTACTCAAACACTTGGTGTGCGATATTTCTCTTTGGCTTTTTCTTTTTCATTCTTTTCTCTTTCGTTTTTAGTTTGCTTCCATTTTGCTTTGGTGTCTTAGAGAATTTCTGCAAAAAAATTGATTTTTCGAGAGTAGGCTGACTTGGATGAGATTTCAACCCAAGAAATTGCCTAAAGCCGCTCGGTTTGCCAAACTAAATTTCTAGCCCCATGACATTAATACTACCATATATTCCTTGATAGTCAACATTTCTCTCCCTTTCCTATATATAAATGGTTAAAATATGCTACAAGTCGTTGTACGTTTCAAAAATTAGGAATTTAGTCCATATACTTCTAAATTATGGATTTTAGTTTCTCTACTTTTTAGATTTCAAAATTCATTTAAGTCCAATTGTTAACATTATTAATTTTTTTGTTAAGTTTATTGCTGTGACATTTTGAAATAAAAACACTCAATTGATACCCATGTAATTAAAAAAAAGACTTTGTAATTAACTTAAATTTAACAAAATAATAATAATGTTAACAATTAAACCTAAAATTTAAAATAGGGATAAATTTTAAAATTATATATAAACTTTGATTTAATGTGTAATTGTATACATAAACTTTAATTTAGTGCAATTATATATGTGAAACTCTAGTTGTGATTCAAATGTATACTTAAAATTTTAATTTTGATTTAATCATATATATTTAAAGAAATAATACATCAATTTATTTTTATATAGGATAAATATAATTATTTATGTATGCAACATATAAACATAAAATGATGTTATATCAATAATTATATTAATTATTTATAAAAATTAGATCAAATCAAAATTTCATATATAAAATTTCATAAAATTAAAATTTATATATACAATTACATATTAAACTATAATTCATATATAATTTTAAGATTTATCCCTTTAAAATAGTATAAAAACTAAATCACTTGAATTAAGAGCACAAGGTCTATATTCTCAATTTTCAAAAAGTATAGGTACTTCTGCCACATTTTAACCTATATAAATAGGATCGGCGGATTTAGACAAACGGAGTGAAAGATCGAAATTGGCAGAAGATGAAGGTTTCCGTCAAAACTCTCAAAGGCACTCACTTCGATATCGAAGTCAAACCAGAAGATGCGGTTCGCTTCCCTCTCCCTCTTTTTCCAGGGATTTTACGTTTATTGACTAGGGTTTTCCGCTTTCCCCTGTATTTGAACATTAATTCGCGTTCATCTAGGACTGTATTAGTTGGGACTTATTATGCACGTAGTTGAATTACCATGCCTGACATGTGAAATCGGAGATCGTGAATGATTTGTTCAATTTTAGTGTCTAATTCATTGAATATGTTTATTTAGCTTGTGAATAGTCTAGCTACTTCGATTAAGTTTTAGTGGACTGATACTCATGTAGCTTGAACGGCGGTATCCTTTTCTTCTGGCGACAATTAGCAATTAAGTACTTCTTCCTACGTAGTGCTTTTTACTAGTTCATTGAAATTAGTGAATAATACTTTGATTTGTGGGCTTCATTTTTGTCTTAGTATTTCATTAACTTGTATCATTGAATATTGATGCATAGATTGCCATGTAATTTCTAGTTGTAGTGTGCTAGAATTAGGTTTGAATTTGAGTATACACAAGCTTTGAACATTGCCATAAGCATCTCATATTTTGCAATGCTCTTTCATTACTTTTGAATTAGTGTGGTTATGAACACTGGATTAAATGTACAGAGGCTTCTTTTAATAGATCTTCTATAACCAAGGATCAAGTTCTGCATTCTATGGTTACATCTAATCAAGGGTTGTGTTTTTTAATGATTTGGATTTTCTAACTATATAAATAAGCTGTTATTATTTTTATTGTTTTTTGCTACTTTTTATGCTTTTAAGGTTTATATATACATATATACATACATATATGCGCACAGGCATGAAAGTATTGGGATAAAATGCATTCTGCCTTCTGCCTTTTACATTTCTTTGTCACTTGGTATTATACAATTCTGCTGCTAATGCTTGTCAATTCTTTCAGGTTGCGGATGTAAAAAAGAACATAGAAACTGTTCAAGGGACTGATGTTTATCCTGCTTCACAACAAATGCTAATCTATAAGGGAAAAGTTCTTAAAGATGACACGACACTGGCTGAAAACAGTGTCACTGAAAATAGCTTTATTGTGATCATGTTAACAAAGGTGAGATTGGTTACAATATTCTGATTTTTATGTTTGTAATATTTCATCTAACTTGTTCGAACTTTTCTGACCAAAGTATGCTGACTTTGTCCTAATAAATGCCTAACTGACATTATTATTTTTCACACTGCTGTTGAACTTGAAAGTTATCTTAGTTATAACTTATGACGGAGTGTTGTATCATTATATTTTTCTTTTGAAATTTGGTTGTTTCTTTCCTGTAGGTGCATCTTATAAATCAATTTGTTGCTAAACTAGAAAATTTTCTTTGTGCTACTTTTTGACCTTTTCCCTACTTGTATTTGTATTTGAATTTATTTTTCATAACTGTCATTTTCATACTAATAGTGTCCTTTTTGCTTAAATAAACTAGAATAAGGGTACAACTGGTGAGGGTTCAACTGCTTCAACAGCTCCTACAAAGAAAGTAAGATTGTTGTTACCTCTCTTACTATTACTTGCATGCATACTTGCTTGTAAGCAATGATTGTCACTGTACCTTTTTAGCCACATATCTTGAGACATTTTGCAATAAATATGACATGAAAAGCGTTGGGATTCTGTTTTTGCCATGATGGTAGATGTTCTTTATTTCAATGCTATGAACTAGAACTTGAAGTGATAGTCAAGCATCTTGAACAAATATAATTTGTGAACGAGTAGATCATCAAAAGAGTTATAGACAGTAAATAGAATGCTTTTAAGATTTTAGGTTTTTAGATATGGCCCAGGTTTGAGTTGTTTTGTGTCCAACTGCTTACTATGTTACACTTTTGAGCCATAAACATAATGCATAATTTGGAGTTTGAGTTGGTGTTATTACCAAATTCAACCGCCTTTAATGTTTATGAGTTAGTTACATGATCTCTTATCCATGTTTCTCAATTTCACAATTGTTTTCCCTTTCTCCTTTCCAGTAGCACAACAATTTAGCTTGAGCTATTAACTCTCACAATCATTATGCAAATTTTGATTTGATCTTCAAATTTCTTTTTGAGTATGAATATAAATGTCTGTTTTCCCCCACTATACAATCTTTAGGGTATGTTGCTTCTGAAAACTTAGCCTGTATCCAAAGATTATTGTGGAGTGAGTTGTGATTTTGGATTCTTTGTAGGCTCCTGAGGCAAGTAATCTGCCAACAGCTCCAGCACCAGCTTCTACTGCACCTGTTGCAACGTCAGCTATGTAAGTCCTGCTATTCTACACTTTTGGTCAGATACAGCACCTTTGCAATTGATTAATTGCTTATTAATTTTTTTTCAGGGCTGCAGCTGCCACTGAATCTGCTCCTGTTGCTTCAAGTACTCCTTTGTGAGTAACTTATTCTTGATAGTAAATTTCATGCTTCTTATTTGAAGGATAGAAGCGTTTGATCTAATCGAATTGCTTCTAGTAGGAGAGATCTTGAGTTTTTCCTTGTTTTCCTTTGCATACCTGTAATATCTTGAATAATGTCTTTGGAAACAGGTCAGATTCTGATGTTTATGGCCAAGCAGCATCTAACCTGGTTGCAGGGAGTAACTTAGAGGGAACAATCCAACAGATTCTTGATATGGGTGGAGGGACCTGGGACAGGGACACTGTTGTCCACGCCCTTCGTGCTGCTTATAATAACCCAGAGAGAGCTGTTGAATATTTGTATTCTGTAAGTACCTTCCTTGTATCTTGAAGAATATGTGCTTTCTTGCGTGCTTCTAGTTGCTGTTGTTTTATTGTTCTCCTTAATGTAGATGTGGGAATAGCCTAATAAGCTGAGCTCATCCTGAGAGGTTTTCTTGGAATGATGATTATGCCATTTTGTCATTTTTAATTTGATGTAATTCTATTTGAAACTTGGCCTTCTCCTTGCCATGATTTATTGGTCAATGATGATTGAATTTCTGCACGCCCAAATATGCCTCCTCTGTTCCATTTTGCTGGTCCTTTTTGACTTGGTGGCTAAGTGTGTGGGAATTGTGAATTTTCCTTTGATGATAACTTTTTGACTTTACCCCTCCCCCCCCCCCCGGAGGGGAAAAAAATGAACAGGAATGTTGGATTTCCATTTCAATCATATGGTGTGTCTTAATTTGTTTTATGGTGGGTTTTAATGATATTATATACTGCACCGTTATCTTTCTTTTCTTCTTTTGTTTTTTTAAAAAAATATAACAAGCATGCATTTTGTTTCCTAAGCTGCTGCTTGTCATCTTGTCATAAATTATTGTTGCAAATGCTAGGGCATCCCCGAGCAAGCTGAAGCTCCACCTGTGGCCCGTGCTCCTGTAGTTGGGCAAACCACAAACTCTGCTGCACAACCTCAACAGCCTGCACAAACGGCAGCTATTCCTGCAAGTGGACCAAATGCAAATCCATTAGACCTCTTTCCCCAGGTAAAATTGTCATGTGGTAGACCTTTGATAAATTTGATGATGGGCAAATGAACCAGTGACTTGATGGCCTTTTATTGATACAGGGCCTTCCCAACATGGGTGCAAGTGGTGCTGGGGCTGGCACTCTTGATTTTTTACGGAACAGTCCACAGGTCTCTCTCTTTCTCATTTGGTTGTATATGGGCTTGTTAGCATGACTGTCATGCAAATACCTACCTAGAGCTACACTCAATTTGCAATTCTCTTTTCAGTTTCAAGCTTTGCGAGCAATGGTGCAAGCCAATCCACAAATATTGCAGGTTATTCTCTGGTCCTTTGTTTCCCCTCTTCAATCGTTGTGTGTTTTTCATTGTCTTTTCAGCTTTTTTTTTTCTTTTTCTTTTTTTACCTTTCTCCTTTCCTCAATGTCTCCCTTTTTTATATATTTGGCAGCCTATGCTTCAAGAGTTGGGGAAACAAAATCCCAATTTAATGAGACTTATTCAAGAGCATCAGGGTGACTTTCTTCGCTTGATCAATGAACCTGCTGAAGGTGGAGAGGGGTGAGTCTTCTTGTTTTTAGTTGCTCATTTCTTGAACTTATATAGTGTGTATGTATATCAAGTGCTTTTTTGACATCTCCTGTTGTAAAGAAACATTTTGGGGCAATTAGCTGAGGCGATGCCACAAGCTGTGCAAGTCACACCTGAGGAACGTGAAGCCATAGAACGGGTATGTCATCTTTTACATAAGGGCTGACTTGGATGTGTTCACTATTCTCTGTAATCATGGATTATTAGCTATCTTCCCCACTGCCTCTGGAAATGCCTTCATTTCCTTGGCCTTTATCTGAGTTATGAAATATGCATCACAGCTTTCTTTTAGGCAATGGTTTTACTTTTAGATGTTTAATAAACTCAAATTTGTTGCATTGATCCTGTGCCTACAAATACTTTTGTAGTCTCCTTATTCTCTTGTTCATTCCCCATCTCTTGCAGCTTGAAGCAATGGGGTTTGACCGTGCAACTGTGCTCCAAGTGTTCTTTGCGTGCAACAAGAATGAGGAACTTGCAGCCAACTACCTTTTAGATCATATGCATGATTTTCAGGATTGAGTTCGTAAAAGAAATGGCTTGGGGAAGTACAATATCATTTTCTCTTTCGTTCTTTGGGTCCATTGTCATTCATGTTCCCCCTCCCCTCCCCCCAAAACTCCACCGACTTTATTCTTAATCAAGTGATGTAGTTGTTTGGTGTAGAGACAAGGGATGTGAAGATGTTAACTTCATTTTTTTTTTCTTTTTTTCTTTTTATTTCCGAAGGACCCATTATTTATAACGTTATATACAAGTTTCTTTCTAAGCTTGTGTGTATTGTACTTCATATTTTATGCTATTATAAGCACTTGCCACAAGGAGCTCCACCAACTTTCAAGTTTTTCGATCAATACTCTTCCCTAAAATACCTTGTGCATGAATTTGGTAGCCCGTCAGAATGGTTAGAGTTGGCAGTGGAAACTCTAGAACCGTGGAAACAGTTAAAAATATGCAGTGAAATTTTTGGTCGCAAAAATGTAAAATTTTTCTATTTTCCAAACATGTTGGCCATGTATTACACCTTCAGTGTATTCCTAATACATTATTGAATATCAAAATTATCGATGCGCCCTCAAGATATTAGCATCTCATTTCATATAATGTAAATAAATCTCAATCTCAATATCTTGAGCATAATCAATTGTATATTTTAATTAAAAGTTTTATTTGAAATGATGATTTAACGTGTCACATCAGTTTACCGTTACACTGTTAACAGTATTTAATATTCAGTAATTAAAATATTACAAAACGATAACGTAAGTGACTAAAACATAATATTTTAAACATAAATGAATAAAATGTGTGTGAATTTAGTAGCCCGTAAGAATGGTTAGAGTTGGCAATGGAAACAATAGAACCGTGGAAATTGTTCGAATATATGCACTGAAATTTTTGGTCGCAAAACATGTAAAATTTTGCTATTTGAAGAACTTGTTGGCCATGTACATTACACTAAGATGTGGCAAAATGGTTCGGGATCAGGTTATTTTTGGATTTGGATTATTTAGGGTTTAATTGAAACTTGATTCAAATTACTTAAGTCTTAATTATATATATATTTAATCAGTTCCTATTTTAGTTCAAGATAACTTTGTATGGATTGCTAGCTTAATACAACTTTGTACGGATTGCATAATAAAAGTTGCATAAATGAATGTACGAAAATGACGAAAAGGAATAAATTCAATGTATTACAATAGAGAAATAAAAGTATGTTGATAATATAAGAAATAATAAAGTTATAATTTAGTAGTGAATTTAGTAATGTAACAAAAATAACATACCATTATGAATATTGAATTTAGTAATGTAACAAACAAAGGTATGTTGTAACAAAAAATACATATGATTATGAATATTGAATTTAGTAGAGAATATATAAATAAATGTATGTCACTAATGTAAGAAATAATAAAGTGATAACTTAGTGATTAGTGAATTTCATGAAACTAAGGATTAAATTATTAAGAGTGAAAATTTATTTATTTTTCATAAATTGATAAGTGAACAGAAGTGGTATAGTAAAATTACTATAGAGAGGACTAAATTTTAAAGTGTATAAAAGGTGTTATGTGAAATTAATATTGTGATTAAAGACTTAAATTTTTAAGTGTATAAAAATTACTATGTGTGCTAAAATAGTGAAATAAAATATTTAAGTGAGGCGTTATAAGAAAGTAAAGTGTTTAATGATAGTGAATTGAAATCAAAAGTGGTAACTGTTGTGAATATATGTTATGCTTGTATTTTTATGAATAGTGCATAAAGTGAACATGTGAAATAAAAATGTAGTGAATGTGTTTATGTAATTCAAAGTGAATAAGTAATATGATACAAAGTTATATATGTAACAGCCCGATTTTGGGCCTAGTCGGAACAGTAGTTTCGGGACCACTATTCCGAGGCCAGAGAAAATTATTTTAGTATTATTTTGTGTTATAATATAATTTTATAAGTGCATGTAAATTTTGGTAAGTTAATTTTAGCGCTTTCTAGTCCAATTTCGAAAAAGGACTAAATCGCGTAAAAGGTAAAAGTTGAGTTTTAATACCTAAAGGTGTTAAATTGCCTTGTATCTTAAATTGGGGGTATTTAAAGTGAAATTAGGCCATTGAAATTGCGATGGCCGGCCATGGGAGACAAAAAAAAATTTGTTGAAAAGTCAAAATTAGGTGAAGTTGGTCACCAATTTTGACTAGTTTTATTATTAACAAATTAAAAAGAAAAAGCTATCATTTTTCTCTTCTCCTCCACCGAAAATGGCAGAAAAGAAAGGGGTTTTGAAGCTCTGAAATATCAGCCACTTACATCCCTTGCTAGTAAGTGATTTTTAATGTCTTTCTTGATGATTTTTACATTTTTGGAACCCCTAAAGCACGAGCTTTCATATGAGGGGTCTATTTTGCAAAATGATGAAGAGTCTAGGGTTTTGCCAATAGAGTAAATGTGTTGTTTGCTGTGTTTTTATGGAAGATTATGAGTCCTAGTTGTCTAATAAACAACTTTTGTGAAAGAAATTGCATGAAAACACCTTAAAAAGGGCTAGATTGCTAAGTTGTAAAATGAGTTGTAAATGTGTGAAATAGTTGAAATTATGAGTTGCTATAGTTATGAAAATGGTTCATCTAGACTCAAGGAGTAAAGAAATGTGATAAAAATTATTTTACGAGCCTAGGGGTAATTTGGTAATTTTGGCAAAATATAGGGGCAAAATTGTAAAAATTGCTCAAGTGTGTCAATGGACTAATTTGATCAGTACATTGTTTTAATAAGTTGAATGTGATATTTTAGATGATGAAAATCGAGATTTGGACCTAGAACGGAAAGAAATCGATTAAGGGATAATTACGTCTTTTTTTTCACCTTTGTGGTATCGAGGTAGGTTCATATGTAAATGTTGGTAACATAGTTATTATTTTAAATGTTTTGATGTTATTTAAATGATATGATAATTATTATGAGATATTATACTTGTGATAATTGTTTGATAATATGTCAAATTATATGATATACTTGGAAAATGTGAAATACTACCAAGTATTGGTATCGGCATTCCGTAGAAGATGGTTGAGACTCATGATTGGGAAAAAGGTCCCGTTGAACCTTAGGAATAGATTAGGATACAAGTGACATGTCATTGGAATATTTGGGCATCCGAGCTCGTTGAG
Source organism: Gossypium hirsutum (assembly GCF_007990345.1). Classification (NCBI taxonomy): domain Eukaryota; kingdom Viridiplantae; phylum Streptophyta; class Magnoliopsida; order Malvales; family Malvaceae; genus Gossypium; species Gossypium hirsutum. Next base: position 10,919,956 of record NC_053436.1, on the reverse strand, counting down.
TTGAGTCCGAGTTCACTTATGGATGCGAATGTTCGAACTCGTTGAGTTGAGTCCGAGTTCGTGAGATGTAACTAGGCATCCGAGCTCGTTGAGTTGAGTCCGAGTTCACTTATGGATGCGAACGCCCGAGCTCGTTGAGTTGAGTCCGAGTTCACTTATGGGCGGGTTACATGGTAGCTTAGCTACATATGTGGCACTTATGTGAAAACTTTCCATGTATCCGAATTATATTCCGATGTATTCAATGGGTAAAGTTCTACTCAAATGGAGGAATACTCGAGATGAAAGGGACGTATTGATAAATGTTGTGAAATGGATACTTTGAACAGGTATGTACTTAACCCTCGGGTTGAAAACTCGACATAACAACAAAATGGTAAGATGGTAAATGAAAATGTGATATGAATGTCTCGGTGATGATTATACAAATGATGTTGTATTAATTTTGTGAACAATGATCATGAATGAGTAATTTAGCCTTGACAGATTTGAGTTACTGCAGTAGTGTAACTTTGAAAATACACTAAAAATAGTGGAAAATGAGTTAGAGGCAGAATAAAATACGGGATTAAAGATTAATGAGTCTATTTTCACATGAAAGAAACTGGGGAAGAAAAAGAATTCCATATTGTTTGATATTTGAATTCTTGTGAAACAGGGTCTGAATGACTTCGAGATCCCCTATTCTGACTTTAGAAATTCACCAAAAATTTTAAAAAAATTATTAAGAGTCATACCTTACATGCATGGATTCCTTATTGAGTCTATTTTTAGGGGAAATAAACGGAATGGTCGTTGGAATTCTGTACAGGGAGAAATTCGGTTTGTAGTGCACAGGGGTCAGAGTGGTCATACCCTGAAACTGGGGAGACTTTAACTAATAAACTGTACTAATTGGCCCAACCAAAAATTTTAGAAAAAAATTAGTAAGTAGACATATGAGTCTAGTTTCAATAGAAATAGACAAGAACATTATTCGATCTTGTACTATGAGATAATCGAACTTTAGTACAGAAGGGTCGGAACTGTCAGACAGTGAATCAAGGGTAACTTTGAGGAATAAACTGTACTATTTGGCTTAACCAAAGATTATGGAAATTTTATGGAAGAAAGGAAAATAAGTCTAGTTTTAGGGAAAATTAACGGAACTTAATTCGGAGTTTTGTAGCTCCAGATATAAATAATTTAGTGACCATTGCTCAGAAAGACAGCTTGTAGTGAACTTGAGAATATGTTGTAAACATTGATAAAACAAGTTAATGAGTTGCTTATGGTTTTTATATGAACTTACTAAGCGAAAGCTTACCCCCCCTCTTTTTTCCCATGTTTTCTAGAGTTTCCAGGTTAGCTCGGGTTGGAGGCTGTCAGAGATATTATCACACTGTCAAGCTAACGCTATTGGTGTAGTGATTTCAAGTACTTTGAGCCTATGGCATGTATAGGAGTTTAAATATTAGAGTATGTGATATGGCTTTAACCATATGTGTTGGCCTATTTTGATTATGGGGTTGTAAATCTATTTTAATTATGCATGCATGTGCTATGGTATTATGTGATGAGTTTATAATGATTATAGTATGAATGTGGTAAAGATGTGAGTAAAATCTATGATATCTATTGCATGTGAAATTGCCATAATCATGACATGTTAGGAATGTTTAAGTACCTAATTTTGCCATGTTGTATGTTATTGTATAAGTATCCGTGTATCTATTGTGAGTGTGACAAAATGGCTTGGAAAATAGCCTTGTATTTGTCCAGTTTTTTTGGACACGGGTTTAGGACACGGGCATGTCCCTAGCACACGGGCGTGTGCTCTATACCCACACGGGCGTATGAAGCCTTGATGCAAGAGATTTTCTAAGTTTTTCATGAGTTCTCGGTTGGGTCCCAAACCACTCCGGATGTATGTTTTGGGCCTCGTAAGCCCGTATATGGGACAGATTGTATGTGAAAATAAAAGTTTTTAATTATTTGAGATTTCATGGCCCTGTTTAGTATGGAAGTGTTAGTAAAAGTCAGGTAGCACCTCGAACCCGTCCCGGCGTCGGATGTGGGCGAGGGGTGTTACAATATATGTGTAATATATCAAACATGTTATATGAAAGTGATATATGAAGAAATACCTTAGTGAACTCAGAGGAAATATGATGTATGATAATGAAATGATTTGGAGTTGAGAGGGGCTGGGGGTTCGGATGGGAACCAAATTAGTGATACGAGAGTTTGGAAGGGATTAGACAAGAAGGACCGGGTTATGTGATGTTTTTACTAGAGTTCCTGTATATTTTTCTAGATTTCTCGTTATCATAGTTCCATTATAGACCAAGAGTTTGTCTTTGGCCTAGATTTTTGCATGTATCGAAATTATTGAACTCCTTTGAGATTCATTAAGAATTCAAAAGTGATATGTGAAAGTAAAAGTGTGCGGATGTGTAATAATATGTGAAAATAAAAATAAAAGTGAACATGTAAATTAAGTGTTTATGTTATTTTTGTAAAATGAGAGAAAATTATTGATACGTGAATGTGAAAGTTAATTAGTGATAATATATGTTAAACTAAAAACTATAAATTATAAAGTTAATGTAATTGATTTTATGTTTAGGAAATGAATTAAAGTTTAACTACATCATTGAAAGAAATTGTGTGAATAAATATTATTAAAATTAATTTTTTATATATATAAGGTAAGATTGAATTCAGTTGAGTACTTACTAAGCTATTCACGCAGCTTAACGAGTTTTTTTTAAACTCGTAGGTGATGGATAAGTTTTGAAAAGAATCGACGATTGCTGCTTCAATTTGGCATGTACCTAGGTTTATTAGTAAAAAAATGTAAATTATGTGTGAATGAAAATGTTTTGTGTTATAAGTTACCTTGATTAGAATGAAACAAGAATATGTTTAAGTGGTGGGTTTAGTGTTTAAATGTAGCATCTCTTACCCGAATTAGGTGAGGAGTGTTACATTGATGTTGCAACCTAGAGTTTTCTAACCCCAAGGTCGTGACATCACTTTTGCATGTTGCGACATTGCTTGTTCATCTTAGTATGGGATAAATGAAGATTAACATGGTAATTAACATTAGAACTAAGTAAAATAAAAGAGAAAAGAGTAAACAAACTCTAAAAAGATAAGAATGGGCGTCGAAAATAAAGTTGAAGGCAGCGCACGGGCATGGCAGGGAGGCCGTGTGGACTTGCAGCGACTAGGGTTAGGGATTTTGGGTGAAGAAGATGATGAATAGTGAAGGGTACTTATAGATTTTGGGACACACGGCCAGGGGACACGCCCGTGTGCCCCAATTTTTGCCTGTGTGATTCGCGAATTTTGAATTTCGGCGCGTCTGACATTTGGCCCACGCCCATGTTCTTTGGGCGTGTGGGTGCACACAGCCGTGTCGCTCGGCCATGTCTGTCTTCGTTCGCTTCTCACACGCCCGTGTATGTAGGCCCACGCCCGTGTTAATCTAACAGGTTTGCCCACGGTTGCTCGGCACAGGCGTGTCATACGCCCGTGTTAATTTGACAGGTTCGGCCACGGTTTCCAGGCACGGGCGTGTCGCATGCCCGTGTGTTTTGGCAAGTTCACCCATGGCCATGTCGCACAGCCGTGGCTATTTATCGTAGCCCGTGCTGGGGAAAATCTTTGCCCTGTTTCCACACGGTCCTAAGTACGCCCGTGTGCTTGGCCGTGTCTGTGTGGTAAACTTGTATTCAAGAGCTTCGTTAGCAAGTTAGGTGTTAAACACTAAAATTTAAAGAAGTTAATACAGTTAGTGCTCGGGTTGCCTCCCGAGAAGCACTTATTTATAGTCTAAGCTCGACTTACCTCTCCATTGAATGGCCATGGTGGTTCGAGGAGTTTATACTCCTCATTCCTACGATGAATCTCATCAAAATAAGGTTTTAGGCGGGTATTGTTTGCCTTAAAAGTGCCGAACTTGGGATGACTTACTTGGACTGTACCGAATGGGAAAATGCTAAGTACCGTAAGAGGGATTTCTTTATTCTGTTTGGTAGTGACAATGTGAGGATCTGCGGCATCTAATAAAACTTTATCTCCAACCTTAAGTTGAGTTGAAAAGGTATTGAGCTTGTTCTGGCGTAGTTTTGGTTTATCCTGTGTTCTCGGTTTATGTGTCTGCCATTCATCTAGCTCCTCGATTTGTAGCCTTTGTTCTTTATGAATAGGCCATCTACTATTGCTTGAAAATGGCTCATATACTTCCTTCAAACTCATTTCCTGCAAAGTAGGTTTCACCATATTGTCAGTTTTAATAGAATGGTTTAGACAATCACCTTCAATTTCCGATATGTTGCCAGAATTGTGAGCTTGAAGGGTGATTGTTTCGTCTCCCACACAAAGTGTGAGCTCACCTGTGCCAACATCAATAATCGTTCTAGCAGTTGCTAAAAAGGGCCTTCCTAAAATCAAATGAGTGTTGCTATCTTCCTCTATGTCTAGAACAACGAAGTCAATGGGAAGTATAAATTTATCGATTTTAACTAGCACATCTTCAATAATACCCCTAGGAAATCTTATAGTTTTATCTGCTAATTGAATGCTCATCCTAGTCTGTTTGGGTTTTTTAATCCCTAGTTGTTTAAACATTTTGTAAGGCATGACATTAATACTAGCCTCTAAATCAGCTAATGCATTATTAACATCTAAACTACCAATTAAGTAGGGAATTGTAAAACTCCCTGGATCTTTCAATTGGTTGGGTAGCTTATTCTGTAGAATAGCTAAGCAAACTGCGTTTAGCTTCACATGCGAAGCCTTGTCCAACTTCCGCTTATTTTCTAAAAGCTCCTTTAAAAATTTCATTGCGTTTGGCATCTACGATAGAGCTTCAATAAACGGCCAGTTAATATATAATTTTTTAAGAGTTTAAGGAATTTACCAAATTGTTCGTCTGAGCAGTCTTTCCTTGTCGCTTTGAGGTGTGGCACATGAGGTTTATATTCTGTACTTCCCGGCTTTGGGTCATTTTGGCCGACCTTATTCTTATTTTTGCTCACCACCATTTCTGGCCTTAGTTTTGCAACTAACCCTTCCTCATCTTGAATGGAAATCGCGTTGAGTTGCTCCCTTGGGTTAGATTTAGTGTTGTGTGGCAGGCTACCTTGTGGTCGTTCGGAAATTAACTTAGCGAGCTGTCCAATTTGAGTTTCAAGCTCTTGGATCGATGCTTGTTGATTTTTGAGTGCCGTCTCGGTCTCGGTATTCTAAAAATGAGTCTCTAACACCAAGATGAATTTAGTTAGCATCTCCTCAAGGTTTGACTTTTTCTCCTACTGGTATGGTGGTTGTTGAATGCCTGGAGGGGGTGATGGTTTCTGATTTCCTTGGCCTCCCCATGAAAAATTTGGGTGATTCCTCCAACCTGCATTGTAAGTATTGCTATAAGGACTGTTTTGAGATCGAGGATTGTTACCCATGTAATTTAATTGCTCGTTGCTCATGTTGTGGCCATAAGGTTGGTATTCTGAACTGCTTGATCCACCTCCACTTGCTTCGTACTGCATTACTGGGTGAACCTGTGAAGAACTAAGAAAACCATCAATTTTCTTATTCAAGAGTTCTACCTAATTAGAGATCATGGTAACCGAATCGACGTTATAAACACCGGCTGTTTTCGTTGGCTTTGTCCTAATGACTTGCCACTGATAGTTATTCAGTGATATCTCCTTTATAAATTCATAGGCATCTTCAGGTGTCTTATTATTGATGGTTCCTCTAGCGGCTGCATCAATCATCTACCGAGTCGAAAGATTCAGGCCATTATGAAACGTTTGAACTTGTAGCCAAAGCGGTAACCCATGGTGAGGGCACCTTCTCAAAAGGTCTTTGTATCTCTCCCATGCATCGTAGAGTGTTTCTAAATCCATCTGCACAAAAGAAGAGACATCATTACGTAATTTAGCCATTTTAGCCGGCAGAAAGTATTTTAATAGAAACTTTTCGGTCATTTGTTCCCAAGTAGTGATTGAACCTCGTGGTAACGAGTTCAACCATTGTTTAGCCTTATTCCTTAACAAAAAGGGAAACAATCGAAGGCGAATGGCATCATCAGAAACGCCATTAATTTTAAAGGTATCGCAAAATTCTTGGAAATTTGCCAAGTGAGAGTTGGGATCCTCGTCCTGCAAACCATCAAACTGAACAAATTGTTGTTTCATTTGAATTGTGTTAGGTTTCAGTTCAAAATTATTTGCAACAATAGCAGGTATAACTATACTTGGCTCAGTTCCTGTTAAATTAGGTTTAGTATAATCATACATAGTGCGCGGAGTAGGATTTTAATTAACAGCAATTGCAGGAGGTAGCAGATTTTCTTAGTTTTCAGCCATCTCCTCGGTTGTGGTTTGAATATTGTCCTCTTGCTCATCCTCTGTGTATCTTAAGTTTCGCCTTATTTCTCTTTGGTTTCTGTGAACTATGCGATCGATCTCACTATCAAAAAGTAATGGTCTTAACGGGTTTATTCTAGTCATAAACTATAAGAACCTGCTAGAAAAAGGGAAAAAGAAGAATTAGTAATAAAAATTAGAATAAAATTTAAATTGCAGTAAAAGCAAATGGCTAAAGTAATAAAAATCGAGTGTTCCTAATATCTTAGTTCCCCGGCAACGGTGCCAAAAACTTGGTATGTGATATTCGTGACAGGTTTTAAATATTTATAATGAATCATCCTTGAAACTAAATATTATCACGATGAAGGCAAGTGTACCTATCAAACAGTAGTATAACTTTAGCAAGACCGGATTGTCAAACCCAAAGAAACTAAATGTACTAGTAATGACTGTCTTTTTATTATCCAGCCTAAGAATAATGGGGTTTGTTTTAACTAACTAATTTACTAAACTAAGAATTCACAGAAAATAGATTGGGGAATTACTTTTAGAAAAACGATTGAATTAAGACAATACCTAAGGAAAAATCCACCTAGACTTCACTTGTTATTTGACTCTGAATCGGACGATTTATTCATTCAACTTGTTCCGTAGAGATCCCTAAGTTATATTATTATCTCTCTCGAGACTAACAATGTCTAACCCTAGTTTGAATAATTTAAATCTCTTTCCAATTAACGCCCTAGGGTTGCATTAACTCAATCTATGGATCCCCTTATTAGGTTTCACCCTAATCCAGCAAAATCTTGTCACCCTATCTCTAGGCGCGCAACCAAATCCTCTTAATTATGAAAAATTTACTCTTAGACAGGGTCTATTGCTCCTCTGAATAAGATATTAACTTGAATCAATATCCTGGAATATCAAACAAAGAATTAAGAACACATAATTAAGAACAAGTCAAATATTTATCATACAATTCAAATAATAATAACAAGATCTATCTTAGGTTTCATCCCCCTTAGGTATCTAAGGGTTTTAGTTCATAACTAAAAAGATAAACATCTCAGAAGAATAATGAATACTAAACATAAAGAAAAACCCAAAACTCCTGAAGGGAAATTAAGGGGAGATCTTCAGTCTTGATGATGAATCCGGCTTCTGAGATAGATCAATCGACTTTCCTTGAGCAGTTCCCTGCTTCCTCCTTAGTATCCCCTTTTTCTCCTCCTCTAGGGTGTATTTATAGGCTTTAGAATGCTTAAGAACTCTCAAAATTGGCCTTTTCTGAATTGGACTTAATTTGGGCTCAATAGGGACACGCCCGTGTGACACGCCCGTGTGCGATTACTTCAGGCTGTGGTCAAGCCTGTTAAATAGGCACGGGCGTGTGGTCCACCCGTGTGAGTCGTGCTTCGATTCTTCCAAATTGACACGGCCGTGTGGTTTGCCCGTGTGAGGAGGTCTAGGCCGTGTTGATTTCGTACGTTGGCCAATTTTTTCCGTTTTGGACTGTTTCTCATTCCTTTCACTCTCCTATGCTCACCTAAGTATAAAATATGAAATTAAGGCATTAGGAGCATCAAATTCACCAATTTTAAGAAAAATTCATCCATAAAATGTGCTAAGCATGAGATAGAAATATGTATAAATTACGGTTTACCACTCGACCTCACAATCCAAACCGGTTTAGGGCGAAGGTGTTCAAGGATAGGCTGGACCAATTTTGGGTTAATTCCCACTTAAATGACTTCCTAGGATCGTAAAGCCTAGGGCTTAAGTTTTTTCTTTCCCAAACAGTTGATCCGCTAAGAAAACCCTTCATAATGATTAGTTAATTACACCTCCACTCCCTAATCCCCCATAAGAGGATTTGTTCTTCATGGAATCCCTAAACATAGTAAACTTGATGATAAATATGTGCATGAAAAAATAAATCAAGAATAAAGTTTAGAGAATCCTGATTATATTCGATCGATGAAGCATAGAATTCCTTAAACATTTTATTTTGTCCACAAATCAATTTCTTCGAAGAACACGAATGAAAAGAACTAAAAAGAAATCTAAACCCTAAGAGAAAGAAGAAAAATTGAATTACAAAGAAAAACTTTGAATATCAAAAGTCATCCATAATAAGTGTTAAATGAGCCTATTTCTAGATTTAGGGTTGTCGTAGTCCTCAATCCTAGGTCAGTTGATGCTCTCGTGTTAAACATTTGATTGTACAGACCAAAACTCCCTTGGCTAGTAAATGTTTCCAGTACAGGACTAATGTCATGACACCCTAGTGCCTTTGTCGGGACATTGAGGGCAGCATACTCATATTTGGGGTATCTTCAAGGGTGTGTCACGACATCCTCAGGCCGTGTCGCAAAATCGAAGGTAGTCTTGGAATTCTTCTATTCTACTCCCTATATTGCAACATCAAACTCTTCGTGCTATAACACAACGACTACCATCAAGTTAGCACATCTTCTAATGGTCTCCTACACACTCACAAAGTATATTAACTCATCTTGAGGCCTCATTCAGCCCTAATGTCAATAACGTACTCAAATTACACTTTTTATTGAATGTATGAAATTTTGAAAACTCGACTAAAACATAACAAAAAAAAGCTTGTATTCAAGCTCCTTAAATGTGAAAACTAGTTTAATTTGCTACACAGAATTATGGTAGATTAAACTCCCTCCCACTTAAGTTATTACTTGTCCTCAAGCAATGTAAACATATAATTAAAATAAACAAAAAAGAAGGTATGAAAACAAAAAGGGAAAAATTTTAGTTGTAAATAAAAGTAAACCAAACTACAAAACATAAAAAAAATAACTACTTGGTTTCTTTCTTTAAACAAGCTAGAATTAGTGAAGATGGTTGTAAATAAGAACCACACACCTAGGCTCCCTCACACTTAAATTTTGCTTGTCCACAAACAAATCAAGTCTAGACACATAGCATGTAATAAGAAGACATCCCTTACATTTTATTGCTACTAAGAACATGATTGCAAATATGAAAGGTATAACAATTCTAATCGCACAAGTAACTTAATTTTGATAGTTCAATACTTTGAAATTTTTTAATGCAAAACAAGATTAGTTTACAAAGTTACATTACTAACAAATTAGAAGTAATTCCCATGACCTAATATTTAACAATATCACCATTAGCATAAATAAAAAAGACATGTAGTAGACACAATCATGTGAATTTTAAAATATTCATTGAGTGTAATTGTTAGCAATTCCATAATATTATGCACAGATAACACTTAAGTCACATTGGTCTTCTAGGCTTGTAACTGTTTAAGGCTTAGAACAATATGAGTTCACAGAAAGATATGGCTTAAAACGATTCAAACACTAGAAATAGTTCGGCATATGACATTGTTCTCTATCTTCCCCCTTAACGTTCCATCCAAGCTCACCACCTTTTGTCTCCCTTTCTCACCTACCTTATCTCGACTTAACGAGTTTTGGTGCACTGATGACTGATTTTTTTGCTCACTTTTGTGACTTTTTGTTTTTTCACTTGACTTTTTACTCTTTTCTCAGTTACAATGTTTTTGTTTCTATTCTATACTTTTTTCACACATTTTTACTTTCGATTTTTTTTTCATTTTCGAACATTTTTGCCCGACCTATAATCACTTATCACATTGTTTCTTCCTTTGTCGCTCTTCTTATTTTGGAACCACTTTAATGCATCTACCTAAACCCTCAATATCTATGGTCTGACGTCTATTTCATAATGTATTAAAGGACTAAGGATAGGGAAGATATAATAGCCCGTTTTTGGTCAAATCAAAATAGCAGTTTTGGGATCACAAATCTGAGGTCAAAATATTAATTTTATTATTGTTTTAATGTTTACAGTATGAATATATAATGGTGTGAAATTTTCGTTAAGAAACTTTAGCATTTGGTTGCTCAATTTGATAAAAAGGACTAAATCGCGTAAAGTGCAAAAGTGTTGTTCTAATAGTTAAAGGTATCTATGTAACACCCCAAACCCGGCCTAGACGTTACGACCGAATCTGGCGTGTCACATTGAAGCGTTATTAGAGAAGTCATGTTTTATCTAAAATCTTTCTTTGTGTTTAAATAACATTTTCATTTTAAATTAAAGTGAATGGAAGCTGCGCACCAGGTAGGATTCAAGAAAAGAGGAGGTGAGTCAATTAGAGTGCTTAAGTACTTAGTTCTTCCATGATCCAATCCTAAACATGCACACCTCCATTGCCACACTTTAAGCTTATTACTTGTCCACGAACAACAGATTAAGTTTAAATCTATTTAAAATATTTATTTCCTTTGAAAACATTTACGTTACGGAAGCTTTGCTCGGTTATCATGATATTTTGAAAATAAGTAACTTCTATAAAACGCGCCCTAGAGCTAACCAATTTAAAAACCCAAAATAAAAATAATAGAGCGGCCTTATTACAACTATAACCAAAATAGAAATAATCAAAAATAAATGCGAAATTTAAAAGGAAGCTAATTGAAACTTATTTAAAAAAAACCAGAAATTTAATCTTCGTGGCCACTCTGAATCCTGCCCAGCTCTAGGTCCACCAACTAGGGCTCACCGGCAAGGATGGAAGAGAAAGGGGGTGAGTTTAGAAAACTCAGTGTGAATGGAAAACCCATCCAAAGCCCAAGTCAGCTCAAGCCCATTGGGCCTATGCCCTATTCAGATAACAGTGGGTACTGGGCCGAAGCCCTTTTCACAATACAGTAACCTAGGCCTTAGCCCCTTTTCAGATAACAGTATGGCCCATAGGCCCATTCCAGAACAGAACAGACATATTCGTGTATGCAAGCCCAAGCCAGCCTATAACCAACCGCTACACTCCAACCGTACCAGCCCTACACTCCATGTGGGGAGTAGCTCAACCCACCCAGCCCTACACTCCACAGTTGCAGCATTGCTGCTCAGATATCAGTAAGTTGAGGCAAAGCCTCCAGTACGTAGTCAAGCCTCTTTCAGTACTTCCTCCATCAATAACCCAGTCCCATACATCAGATAATAATAACATGGCATGCAGTAAATAGTAACAGTCAAACATGCATTCAGGTCAACCTTAACCCTAGGGGTATATCAGTAATTTTTCTCCTAGGGGTAAATCTGTAAATTTTACACCTATAAAGGTATTTCAGTAATTTTATCAGTTTTAAGGGTTCTCATGAATGTTACGGTCCTTACTAGCCCATTTATCATCACAATAACTTATTTGTCTCAATTTCACAATTTTAGCCCTTGGTCCCTAAAACCCCTAATGGGCCCTACAATGTCCACTAGCAATTTAAGCCCATTTAATTCAAGTTTTATGACCAGTTTACCGGTTTAAGCAGTTTCAATTCCATAGCCTAACAGAACATACTTATTGCCTATTTTTTTATTATTTTACCCGTATGGGCCCGTAAGCCCATTGGGCCCAATTTTAGCCTATCGATACCCAATTACTGAAGTACACAAAATTTCACACACGACTAACTTACCACTTTGCGATTTCAGATCTAATGATTTCTAAATGTCTTGCGAGCACTCGCACACTCACAAGCCCACGAAATGCCAGAATTTTGGTATTTCGACTTTTGCCGAATTGAACTATGAAAGGGTGTTCGATACACACCTATTTCGTGACGACTGCTACTGAGATTCCTTACGATGTCCTACAATTGATTACCACAATTCTTGGTCTGCAACCCACAACAACCAATCCCAATATTCAGCAACCCATATTCGAACCATGCCTCTAAAGCCTTTAGAATCTTACCTTTTTGCCGAAAATCGATGACTAGATCTAAGTCTAGTTGTTCCAAAGATCCAAGCCTTCAATCAAACCTCTTGAAGACACTAATCACCAAAAGAAATTGTCGGTTAAAGACCCTTAAAGCCCTATGCCCAAATCGACAGCCTCCCTAGATTTTAGGGATTTCGGCTTTTCTAAATTGTAAAATAAGACTAGATCTGAGGTGATGAGCACTTACCACTTATTCCTATTTGATTTCTATGCAGATCTGATGCAGATCCATCCTCTAAATGATAGTAGAACTTGAATCCAGGAGATCTGAAGTTTCGGCTATAAGTCCCTAAATCTATGGTATTTCGGCTTTTTAAGTGATGAATAAGATGACGATTTGAGGCTATAACTTTGAAGTAATGTTGCCAATAGATACTAAGGGTTTAGAGAAGATGAAATTTGATCAAAAAGAACAAATATAACTGAAGGATTTTGGCTTGGAGAAATCGGCACAAGAAGTGAGTTTTCGAGATTTCGGCTTTTATGGCAATCAGCTATGGAGGTTTTGTGGAGGATGGGATTGACAGAGGAGGTGAGTAAGGTGATCAAAAGGTTTCAGCTAGAAGAAAAAGCAAAAAGGAAGAAAGAAAATAGAGGAAAAAGAGAGGAAAAAGAAATCGGCACCAAGGAGAAGGAATTTGCGTTTTCGGCTTTTGTGAGAACTCAGAAAGGATGAATGGCAGTGAAAGCTTTCAAATGGATAACCCTAATTTTCCAAGACAGAAAAAGAAAAGAACCTAACCCTAATATCAACTAAAACAATCGGCCCAACCTCCCTAAGGCCCTTGCCGAAATTCACTTAAGTGATCACATGCCCAACACATACCTAAAATTAAAAAGTAACAATATGTTTACCTTGCAACTTGAACCCTGGACCTTTAATTCCTTCCCAGACACCATTTTTTTTAGGAACTTAGTGGCACCACCTTGCCACTTTACCAAGGCCTTATTTGTTTCCTATTTTACCACCTCAACTTTAAAAGCCCATATCGCCAGAACCCTCTTTCCCAAAATTAAAATTCAGGAATTACCTCGAATTAAATTTACTCTTGGGCCTTTTTTCCCACACCATAAACCCTTCGTAATTTATTTAATTACTAAACTAAACATACAAAATAATAATAATAACATCCAAATTATTCGGGCCATTTTCCACCCGAACCCAAACTCAAGGCCCAATACTTTCAGGCCCAAAAATTGGGGCGTTACAATCTATTAGCTATAAAACCTTAAACTTAAGGTTCTTAAGTGATATTTTACCCATTAAAGAGTTAATGGATTATAATGGTTTGGCATGGAGTGAAATAATTAATGTTCATTAAGGTTATTTTTGTAAATTGGTCAATAAAGGTTAATTAAATAAAACAAAACACAAAATTAATCTTATTATTATCATCCTTGGCTGAATGAAGCATGAAAAAAAGCTAATTTAGGGTTTGAAAATTTTGGCACAATCCTAGCTTGATTAAGGTATGGTTTTAGCTCGGTTTTTTATGGTTTCTATATTTTTGTAATCGTTGCAGCTTAACCTAGCTAGCCCATACCTTTAATTTTGAAACTGTTAAAAACTTAAAGAGTTATCATTGATGAGTTTATGTGCTCTTTGGTGTTTTAAGATGAAATATGAATTTTTGATGATAGACTTTCATGTTTTGTAAAGTGATTTTTGATGAAAATGCATAATAGGGATTAAATTGTGAAATGTGCAAATTGTGTGGTTGAAATGTGAAATAAATGAAAGTTTTGGGCTACTAGGGACCTATATATAATTCAGCCAAGCATGGGTTTTGTTGAATTGTGTGAATTTTATGTATTTGTTAAATAGAGACTAAATTGATTAAAAGTGAAAGTTTAGGGGCTAATGTGTAAAATTCCCAAATGTGTATTTTTGGATTAATTGAATGAGTAGATGAATAAATAAGATAATTCTGAATTCATATAAATCAAGAAAGAAAGAATTCGAATTTAGATCAGGGGAAAAGTAAGGTTATCGAGTAGTCGACCCGATCCGTCAATTCTAAATATGAGGTAAGTTCGTATGTAATGATTACATTATAAATTTTTGTTAAAATGCTTTAATATTGCATAAATTGTTAAAACAGGATTATGGATAATGTATGAAGTGTGAAAACGACTCTACGAGAGCATTCGATGATAGAAACTAAATGTGTGAAAGCCCGGTTGAACCGTAAGAATAGTTTTGGATATTATTGACATGTCAGTAAGTGATACTTTGAGCTGGCTTTGGGCCATGATATTAGCACTTCAGGCTTGTATTTTATCGATTTGGCTTCGGGCCATGAATATCAGATGATTTGGCTTCGGGCCATGATAATTGTAACATCCTAATTTTGGGCTTAGTCGGAACAATGGTTTTGAGATCACAAATCTGATGAGGAAAATTCCATTTTTATTATATCTTTATGGTCTACGATTTCACGAAATGATTTCGTGAAAATTTCGTTCGAAAATTTTGACGTTTGGGCATTCAATTTAGTAAAAAAGACTAAATTATAAAAAGTGCAAAAGTTGAGTTCTACATGTTAGAGGTATCAAATTGTTAGGAAATTTTAAATGGGAGGTCCTTAAATGATAATTAAACCATTTTATAACTTTTTGGACAAAAATGGCCTTGATTGGGTAAATTTTGAAAGAATAATAAGAAGGGCATTTTAGTCATTTAGGGGTAAAATGAATTAAAAGACAAATTTTAAACTCCAAATGTGTCCCTTTCTTCTTGCTACAGCAGAATGTACCAAGAACAGCCATGGTTAGGGTTTGGCCAAGCTTCCAAGCTTAATAGTAAGTGATTCCGAGCTCCGTTTTTAATGTTCTATGTATTTTTGAAATCCGAGTAACATGATCTACTCATTTCTACCATTATTTTGAGCTAGGATTTATGTTTAAAAATTTACCCATGAATGATATGCATGTATTTTGATGTTTAATGGTAGAATATGAAGCTTGAAATTGTGTTAGACAACTTTTGCTAAGTGATTTTATGTGAAAACAAGTAAAACAGTATAATCGGTAAAAATACCTAATGTTCATAAGTACATGTTAGAGTGAGAATTTGATGTTGTCATAGAAGGGAAAAATGATCAGCATGTCATAAAACATAAGAAAATAGGAAGAAGTTTAATTTCCGAACCTTGGGGCAAAAGTGCAAAAATGCAAAAGTTTAGGGGTCAAAATGAAAATTTGTAAAAATATGATTTTTTGACCCATATGAATAGTGTGACTAATTAATAGGCTAAATGTGATATTATAGATCAAGGAAATCGAGATTTGGGCTTAAATTCAAAA
Source organism: Gossypium hirsutum (assembly GCF_007990345.1). Taxonomy (NCBI): domain Eukaryota; kingdom Viridiplantae; phylum Streptophyta; class Magnoliopsida; order Malvales; family Malvaceae; genus Gossypium; species Gossypium hirsutum. Next base: position 10,904,479 of record NC_053436.1, on the reverse strand, counting down.
AATACAAGGTTATGGACTAGAATGAAAAATTGCCATTTCTGAATCTGAGGTAAGATTGTACGTAAATAATTTATCGATTCTTTTTATTTTATTATATTTTGTTATCATATGAAATGTGGCTGCCAATAGAATGATTATTTGTTGTAAATTGCAAATTGAAAAAGGACTATGAATAAATTGTAACATGTTGGAAAGTGAGGAATTTCCCGGTTGAGCCTTTGGAATAGAAACGATACGAATGATCTATTGTGAGGTCACGTGTGTAGTACTAAGTGCAGGCTGCTACGTGTACCGGATAATTGGTCACATGTCTAGTACTAAGTGCAGGCTACTATGCGTACCCGATAACTTCGATCACGTGTGTAGTACTAAGTGCAGGCTACTACGTGTATTAGATGGTTAGGTCATGTGTGTAGTACTAAGTGCAGGCTACTACGTGTACCGGATAATTGGTCGCATGTGTAGTACTAAGTGCAGGCTACTATGCGTACCAGATAGCTTTGGCTACAAGTGTGAAAATATGTGCAGGCAACTGAGTATCAGTTATTATTCCGAAGAGTTCAATGGGAAAATCGATTAAGTAAAAATACATGTGAACATGATTATATGATGAATAAGTGCAGGTATATGTTTAAGAAAATTTTGAGCAATATGCTCGATAATTGAGTGGACTTCGATAAGACAAAATGGATTAACTGAAATTATTTAATGGTGAATTTTAGTAGTAAAACAGTGTTGGACAGCAGCAGTTGTGTGACTTTGAAAATTCACCAAAAATTGTGTAAGTTGAATTAAATTTCAAGTAAATTATGGAATTAAATCTTAATGAGTATATTTTCATATAAAAGAAACAGGGGGAGTAAAAGAGTTATATATTATGTGATATTATAATTTTTGTGAGACAATGTCAGAATGAATTATGGATCCCCTGTTCTGACTTGGAAAAATTGTTAAATGTTGTAGAAAAATAATTATGGGTTATAATTTATATTCTTAGAATCCTTAATGAGTCTACTTTCAGGAGAAAGAAATGGGAACATTATCTGAGTCTTGTACTATGAGATAAATAAATTTTAGTGAAGAAAGGTTGAAGTTGTCTAATAGCAAAACAGGGGAGACTTTGAATAATAAACCGTACTTATTGGCTAGACCAAAAATTCTAAAAATTTTATTGTGGAAAGATATATGAGTCTAGTTTCTGGGAAAATTTACGTATTTAATTTGGAGTTCTGTAACTCCAGATATAAATGATTTAGTGACCGTGACTCAAAAAAGTAGCTTAACCAGAAAATGTGTAAATGTACAATTGGGTTAGTTTTACTATGGAAAGCATGTTAGTAAATTGCTTATTATTTTCATGCGAGCTTACTAAGCGTAAAGCTTTCCCCCTCCTTTCTATTTCTTTTAGTGTTGTCAGGTTAACTCGGGGTTGGAGATCATCGGAGGCAGCATCACACTATCAAGCCAACACCTTGACAGCATAAACACATATGCTAGAATTATCAAGTGAGTGGCATGTATAGGGACCTAGTTTTTATAACATGTGTTATTATAATTTGGCCAAATATATTGGTCTTTAGTGAGTTAATGATTCTGACTTATAAATCTAGCTATTTATGTTATGTTTGATATTGGTGATGTGCATATGCTTGTTTTCCATACATGGTTGGTAATATGTTATGTGTTGTTGTGAATGTTTAAGTCCGTTAAAGCCTCGAACCCTATCCCAATGTTGGATACGGGTGAGGGGTATTACAATAATAGTTCTTCAGATAAGTTTCCTTGATTTGGCAATGGGCCATGGTATAGGTACTTATCGTATAAGATTCTTGAGTATCTAATTTCTATTCTAAATGGTTCAACGGGTGAATGAACAATGTGGTTGAAGAAGAGGTTAGTACGAGACGATATAGGTATGTACCAAACCTATTCGAGTATTTAATAGTGAAAGTTCGATGAGATGGTATTTGATTATGTTTTGATACATAAGAAAGGTTTGTGGTTAATGTGTATATGGTTTTTTATGTGTAATTGGTTGATTTGCATTTATTCAAAGAATTTAGTTATTCACATATGAGCTGATAAAGCTATGAAGCTTACTTCATGTTATTCTTCTATGTTTTATAGTGAATCAAGGCTAGCTCAAATCCGGGAGTCGTCGGGAACATCATCGCACTATCAAACATCTAAGTTGGTACTTTTGAATTATACATTTATGGTATATGGCATGTATAGGATAGATGTGCTATTTTTGTTGTGATTATAGCCATGAGATTTGGCTTGTAAATGATGTTAATATTGACGTGTGTTTGGCTATTAAAAATGGCTTGTGAATGTATATGTTTTGGTTTGTATAAATATAGTCATAAGTGATGGCTTATTTTGGTTTGTTTAGGCATGGTTGTAACCAAGACATTATGGAAGTTAAAATGATTATGTAAATTATGGTAAATGAGCTATATTTTTTATATTGTTTTGGCATGTATTTGTTTAAGTAAATGGTAGTGATTTGAGATTTGGAATAGATGAAATGGTTAATGATTTTGGCTGCCTAATTGTATAATGAAATGGTACCATTTTGCATTGTGTAGGTACTTTGAAGTAGGGGTGGCAAGTTGGCCTTGCAAATAGCCTATTTTTGTCCACACAGGTAGAGACACGGGCGTGTGTCTCAGCCGTGTGTGACACACGGTTATGTTACACGGCCGTGTGTCCCCTGGTGTTGAAATTGAATTGCAGTCAGTATGCTCCACACGGTCTCACACACGGGCGTGTGACTGGCCGTGTGGTACAAGTCAGTATACCCCCTAATTGGCACACAGCCTAGCACATAGGCATGTGACTTGGCCGTGTTACATAAGTTAGTATACCCTACAAGTTTGGCATGGCCTAGCACACGGAAGTGTGTAGCCACTTCCAAGGGTACACGGGCTAGACACATAGGCGTGTGGTTGGCCGTGTGACTCAAGTTAGTATGTCTGCCCTGTTTCCACACGGCCAGAGACACGGATGTGTCTATAGCTGTATGAGGCACATGGTCTGTTCACACGGGCGTGTCTGTAGCCGTATGAGGCACACGACCTGTTCACACGAGCGTGTGACCTCTGTATGGTTGAAATTTTTTTAGGTTCCAAAATTTTCATATGTTAACAGTTTAGTCTCGAACCACTTCTAAAGCATGTTTAAGGCCTCGTAGGCCCTTATAAGGGACAATTGATTGTGTTGAATAATTTATGAGAATGAATGCTTTATATTTGGTAAATGTATGCTATATGTTGTGAATTGATCGGTAATACCTCGTAACCCTACTCTGGCGACGGATAGGGGTTAGGGGTGTTACATTTTATTGGTATCAGAGTTACGATTTAGTTGATTATAGGACTAACATAGCGTATGTAAGTTTAGTTATACATGCCATATATATAAACTGAGATAGTGAGATGACTCGTGACATTTTAAACTGTGTTTTCATATAGTAATGGATCCTAATTGAGCTATAACCGATGAGGTTGAGAGTCATAGACCTGCTCCCGCGCAAGGGATAATGCCATCTGATTCTAGACCCATGACGGGTAGTTAGTGAGGCTAAAGAAGCCTTATTCCAAATGATAAACAAATGGTTCACTCAATACATTCATACAAACCCGACTGCTCAACAACCTCCCACCCCTCCTAATCCCTAACCGATTCTTGTAGCTCCTCAAGGAATTGAGCTTTTAAGATTGAATAAGCCTCCAGTTGACAAGATCTGCAAACATGGGGCTGCAGATTTTAGATTGAATGTTGATGATGATCCTGAGAAAGTTGAGTTCTGGCTTGAAAATATGATTCAAGTATTCGATGAATTGTCTTGTACTCTTGATGAATGTATTAAATGTGTTGTATCTTTGCTGAGAGACATCGCATATCAATGGTGGAACACGTTGATATCTGTAGTTCCGAAAGAACGGGTTACTTGGGAGTTCTTTCAATCCGAATTCCAAAAGAAATACATCAGTCAAAGATTTCTTGATCAAAAGTAAAAAAAATGTTTTTAGAATTAAAATAAGGCCGAATGACTGTAACTAAGTACGAAAGGGAATTTGTACGGTTGAGTAAGTATGCCAAGGAGTATGTTTCTACCGAAGAGATTATGTGTAAGTGGTTCGTTGACAGGTTGAACGAAGATATAAAACTACTAGTCGGAATTCTAGAATTAAAAGAATTTTTTGTTCTGTTTGAAAGAGCTTGTAAAGCCGATGATCTTAGCAAAGAAAAAAGAAAGGCAGATTCAGAAGCTAAAGACTCGAGAAAAAGATCGATGAGTAAGCCGTATCAATCTTCATCAAAGAAATCTAGAGATTCGCACGCTCGCCCAAATGCTTCAAATGAATATTCAAACAAAGATCACATAAAATAATACTCAGGTTCTAAAGCTCAAGCTACACTAGTATCGAGTGTTGGAAGTGTGGGAGACAACAAACCCGAGTGTCAGCAGTGTGGGAGACGATATTTTGGAGAATGCTGGAATAAAAATAATAAAGCTTGTTACAAATGTGGTTCACTATATCACTTCATCTGAGATTGCCCTAAGCTGGATGAGAAAGATAAAGTTCAAAATGTGAGATCAAGTAACACGTCGAATAGAGGTAGACCACCTAGAATCGCCGAAAATGTAAGTGGTAGTAGAGGGGCGACAAAGGATTCAGCTGTGAGATTTAAAACTAGAGCACCTGCTAGAGCCTACGTTATTCACGCTCGCGAAGAAGCATCATCTCCAGATGTTGTCACCGATACTTTCACTCTCTATGATACTAATGTGATTGCATTGATAGATCCAGGACTAACCCATTCTTACATATGTATGAATTTAGTATCTAGTAAGACTTTTCCTGTAGAGTCTACTAAATTTGTGATTAGAGTATCGAACCCCTTAGACAAATGTGTTTTAGTTGACAAAGTCTACAAGAATTATCCGTTAATGAATCGGGATTTTTGTTTTTTGGCTAATTTGATGTTGTTGCCATTCGATGAATTTGATGTGATTTTGGGTATGAATTAGCTAACGATGCATGATGCCATAATGAATTGTAGATGAAAGATAATTGAATTGAAATGTCAGAATAATGAGACTATTAGAATTGAATTTGATGATTTGAATAGTTTGCCAGTTGTGATCTCATCTATGTTAGCTCAGCCATTTGTGAGAAAGGGGTGTGAAGCTTATCTTGCTTATGTACTTGATACAAAAGTGACAAAAACAAAGATTGAATTAGTACCAGTTGTGTACGAGTATCCAAATGTATTTCCCGAAAAGTTATCAGGTTTACCACCTATCAGAGAGGTTGAGTTTGGTATTGAATTAGTATCGGGAACAACACCGATATCGATAGCTCCGAATAGAATGGCTCCGACAGAGTTAAAAGAATTGAAAGCTCAGTTGCAAGAGTTGACAGATAAAGGTTTTGCTAGACCGAGTTTCTCTTGCTGGGGTGCAACGGTGTTATTTGTGAAAAAGAAAGATGGCACGATGAGAATGTGTATATACTATCGACAGCTCAACAAAGTGATGATCAAGAATAAATACCCTTTGCCATGAATAGATGATTTGTTTGATAAGTTAAAAGGGGCAACAGTGTTTTCGAAAATTGATTTGAGATCGGGTTATTACTAGTTGTGAGTTAAAGATTTAAATGTGCCAAAGACTGCATTTAGAACAAGGTACAGACACTACTAATTTCTTGTTATGCTTTTTGGACTAACAAATGTACCTATTGTTTTTATGGACTTGATGAACCGGATTTTCAGGCTATACTTAGACCGAATCATAGTTGTGTTCATTGATGACATTTTGATTTACTTTCATGATGAACCTAAACATGCCGAGCATTTGAGATTCATGTTACAAGCTTTGAGAAATAAACAGTTGTTTGCAAAGTTCAGCAAATGTGAGTTTTGGTTACGAGAGGTTAGTTTTCTAGGACATATAGTTTCAGTCGCGGGTATCCAAGTTGACCCGAGCAAAATTTCTGCGATTATAGATCTTTGAGAAATGTATTCAAAATTCATAGTTTTCTAAGACTAGCCGGCTATTATAGACGATTTGTGAAAGACTTCTTGATGATTGCGACTCCGATGACACGATTGCTTCAAAAAGATGTTAAATTTGAGTGGTTAGAAAAGTGTCAGCAGAGCTTCGAACAGTTGAAAGCATTATTGACAGAGGCACCAATGTTAGTTCAGCTTGAGTCGGGTAAATAATTCGTAGTTTTCAATGATGCATCATTAAATGGCCTGCGTTGTGTTTTGATGCAGGAAGGCAAAGTTGTACCTTATGCCTTGAGATAGTTGAAGTTGCATGAAAAGAATTATCCGACGCACGATCTAGAGTTAGTCGCGATAGTGTTCGCATTGAAAATTTGGAGCCATTACTTGTTTGGTGAGAAATGTCATATTTATACCGACCACAAAAGCTTGAAATATCTAATAAATCAGAAAGATTTGAATTTTCGACAGCAAAGATGGTTAGAATTGCTAAAATACTATGAATTAATGATTCACTATCATCTGGGGAAAGCGAACGTAGTTGCTGATGCTTTGAGTCGAAAGTTCTTATTTGTTTTATGTGCTTTGAACACACAATTAGCTTTGTCTGACGACGGTTCGATAGTAGCCAAGTTGAAAGCGGGATTTTTATTTCTACAGTAGATTTGTGAGGCTAAAAAATTTGATAATGAATTGCCAGCAAAACGAGCTCAATGTGAGTTGACTTCTGATTCCGAGTTTCGAATAGGGCCTGATGACTATTTGATGTTTCGTGATACAATATGTGTACCAAGAAATTTTGAGCTGATTCGGAAGATTCTAAACGAAGCACACAATAGTTGTTTATCAGTACATCCAGAAAGCACAAAAATGTATAACAATTTGAAACAACATTATTGGTGGCACAGCATGAAACGAGATATCTCAGAATTTGTTTTGAAATGTTTGATTTGTTAGCAAGTCAAAGCTGAGCTTCAAGTGCCGTCAGGTTTATTACAGCCTATTATGATTCCTGAGTGGAAGTAGGATAGAGTAACAACGGATTTCGTATCGAGTTTGCCCTTATCTCCAAAAAAGAAAGATACGATCTGGGTTGTTGTTGACAGAATGGCGAAGTCAACTCATTTCATTCTGGTATGTACAAATTTCTAGCTTGATAAATTATTTGAGTTGTATATTTTCGAAATTGTGAGATTACAGGGTGTTCCCCTATCTATTGTTTCGAATAGAGATCCAAGATTTACTTGGTGATTTTGGAAGAAATTGCAAGAAGCTTTGGGTTCAAAGCTATATTTTAGCACTACATTTCACTCGCAAACAGATGGTCAATCCGAACGAGTTATTCAGATACTTGAGGATATGTTACGTTGTTGCATTCTTGAGTTTGAAGGTAGCTGGGAGAAATATCTATCGCTGATTGAATTTGCTTACAATAATAGCTTCCAATCGAGTATAAAGATGGCACCATACGAAGCTCTATATAGTCGTAAATGTCGAACACCATTGTACTGGAGTGAGCTTAGTTAAAATAAGATTCACAGGTTTGATCTGATTAGAGAGACAGAAGAAAAAGTAAAAGTAATTCGCGATAGTTTGAAAGCAACTTCGGATCGACAAAAATCATACGCAGACTTGAAATGGAAAGATATTGAGTTCCATATTGGGGATAAGGTGTTTTTGAAAGTGTCGCCGTGGAAAAAGATATTGCGGTTTGGTCGGAAAGGGAAATTGAATCCGCGATTCATTGGGCCGTATGAGGTTATTGAACGAGTTGGGCCAGTGGCATATCGGCTGTCCTTGCCGTCTAAGTTAGAAAAGATACATAATGTGTTTCACATATTGATGCTGTGAAGATATCGATCCGACCCCTCACATGTCATTTCCCCGACAGACGTTAAAATTCAGTCTGATATGCCATATGCTAAAGAACCGATTAGAATTTTTAGCTCGTCAAATTAAAGAACTGAGAAATAAGAGAATCACATTAGTAAAAGTATTATGGCGTCGACATGAAGTTGAAAAAGCTACATGGGAACCCGAGGATGCTATAAGAAAACAATACTCAAACCTATTTACTGGTAAGAAAATAATACCCGAGTTGTAACAGCCCATTTTTGGTTAAATCAAAACAGTGGTTTCGGGACCACAAGTCCGAGGTCAAAATATTTATTTTATTATTATTTTAATGTTTATAGCATGAATATATAATGGTGTGAAATTTTCGTTAAGAAATTTTAGCATTTGGTTGCTCAATTTGATAAAAAGGACTAAATCGCTTAAAGTGCAAAAGTGTTGTTCTAATAGGTAAAGGTATCTATTAGCTATAAAACCTTAAATTTAAGGTCCTTAAGTGATAATTTACCCATTAGAGAGTTAATGGATGATAATGGTTTGGCATGAACTGAAATAATTAATGTTTATTAAGGTTATTTTTGTAAATTGGTTAATAAAGGTTAATTAAATAAAACATAACACAAAAATAATCTTATTATTATCGTCCTTGGCCGAATGAAGCATGAAGAAAAGCTAATTTAGGGTTTGAAAATTTCAACACACTCCTAGCTTGATTAAGGTACAATTTTAGCTCGGTTTTTTATGATTCCTATGTTTTTGTAATCACTGCAGCTTAATCTAGCTAGCCCTACCGTTAATTTTGAAAATTTTAAAGATTTTAAGAGTTATAATTGATGATTTTATGTGTTCTTTAGTGTTTGAAGATGAAATGTGAATTTTTTATGATAGACTTTCATGTTTTGTAAAGTGATTTTTTATGAAAATGCATAATAGGGATTAAATTGTGAAATATGCAAATTGCATGGTTAAAATGTGAAATAAATGAAATTTTTGGGCTGCTAGGGACTTATATATAATTTGGCCAAGCATGGGTTTTGTTGAATTGTGTGACTTTTTTGTATTTGTGAAATAGGGACTAAATTGATTAAATGCGATTTAGTGGCTAATGTGTAAAAATGTCCAAATGTGTATTTTGGATTAATTGAATGAGTAGATGAATAAATAAGATAATTTTGAATTCATATAGATCAAGAAAGAAAGAATTCGAATTTAAATTAGGGGAAAATCAAGGTTATTACATTATAAATGTATGTTAAAATGCTTTAATAATGCATAAATTGTTAAAATGGGATTATGGATAATGTATGAAGTGTGAAAATTACTCTACGAGTCCATTTGATGATAGAAACAAAAAGTGTGAAAGCCCGGTTGAACTATAAGAATAGTTTTGGATACTATTGACATGTCAATAAGTGATACGTTGAGTTGGCTTTGGGCCATGATATTAGCACTTCGGGTGCGTATTTTACCGATTTGGCTTTAGGCCAAGCATATCGGATGATTTTCCTTCAGGCCATGATAATAGTTCTTCAGATAAGTTACCTTGATTTGGCTACAGGCCATGGTATAGGTACTTATCGTACAAGATTCTTGAGTATCTAATTTCTATTCTAAATGGTTCAACGGGTGAACGAATGATGTGGTTGAGGAAAAGGTTAGTACGAGGCGATACAGGTATGTACAGAACCTATTCGAGTATTAAATAGTGAAAGTTTGATGAGATGGTATTTTTGATCATGTTTTAAGACATCAGAAAGGTTTGTAGTTAATGTGGATATGGTTTTGTCATGTGTAATTGGTTGATTTGCATTGATTCGATGAATTTAGTTATTCACATATGAGCTTACTAAGCTATGAAGCTTAATTCATGTTATTCTTTTATGTTTTATAGTGAATCAAGGCTAGCTCAGATCCGAGAGTCATCAGGAACATCATCGCACTATCAAACATCTAAGTTGGTACTTTTGAATTATACATTTATGGTACATGGCATGTATAGGCTAGATGTGGTATTTTGGTTGTGATTATAGCCATAAGATTTGGCTTGTAAATGATATTAATATTGATTTGTGTTTGGCTATTAGAAATGGCTTGTAAATGTATATGTTTTGGCTTGTATAAATATATTCATGAGTGATAGCTTACTTTGGTTAGTAACCAAGACATTATGAAAGTTAAAGTGGTCATGTAAATTATGGTAAATGAGTCATATTGTTTGATATTGTTTTGGCATGTATTTAGCTAAGTAAATGGTAGTGATTTGATATTTGGAATAGATGAAATTATAATGGTATAAATGATTTTGGTTGCCTAATTGTATAATGAAATGGTACCATTTTGCCTTGTGTAGGTACTTTGAAGTTAGGGTCGCAAATTGGCCTTGCAAATGGCCTATTTTGTCCACACGGGTAGAGACACGGGCTTGTGTCTCAGCCGTGTGTGACACACGGTCATGTTACACGGCCGTATGTCCGCTAGTGTTGAAATTGAATTGAAGTCAGTAAGCTCCACATAGTCTCACACGCGGGCGTGTGACTGGCCATGTGGTACAAGTTAGTATACCCCCTAATTAGCACACAGCCTAGCACACGGGCGTGTGACTTGTCCATGTTGCATAAGTTAGTATACCCTATAGGTTTGGCACGGCCTAGCACACGAGCGTGTGTGGCCACTTCGAAAGGCACACGGGCTAGACACACGGGTGTGTGGTTGGCCATTTGACCCAAGTCAGTATGTATGCCCTATTTCCACACTGCCAGAGACACGGGCGTGTTTGTAGTCGTATGAGGCACACGGCCTATTCACATGGGCGTATGACCTCTGTATGGTTGAAATTTTTCTAAGTTTCCAAAATTTTCATATGTTATCGATTTAGTCTCGAGCCACTTCTAAAGCATGTTTAAAGCCTCATAGGCCCTTATAAGGGACAATGTGATTGTGTTGAATGATTTATAAGAATGAATACTTTATGTTTGGTAAATGTATGCTATATGTTGTGAATTGATAGGTAATACCTCGTAACCCTACTCTGGTGACGGATACGGGTTAGGGTTATTACAAAATAGTTCAAGTTTTATGTGTTGTCTTTGGGTTTCAATTTTGTTGGTTCATCAAAAAGGAGTTATAAGGCTCAAATAAGGAGAGTAGGGATTCATAGCGTTAAGGTATGGTCATTTGAGAACTAACTATTCAAATAATGTCTTAGGTCATCCCTAAGCATCCCACCAGACATAATTTCTTTCATGTTTCAAATTAAACCGAATGAATAATAATCAATTCAAGCATTCATGTCTCTAAGACTATCTATAAAACTTATATCTCATATGGCATCATCAAACATTCTTACTTAGGTACTTCTAATCTATTATGCAATTTAACTAGGTAACCTAATCAATTTCCCTTAAAATAATCAAATTATCTCATATCAATAAAAAATTCATAATTGACAAAAATCATTACATGTTTCATTATTTTCAACCACTATTCACTATGTTAATATAATCCAAGCACTATGCAACAAAACAATAATATTTTTGAAAAATAATAATAAACTAAAGCAAAGTAAACACATAAACAAAAACACACAAAATAATCCTATACACATCCCCCCACACAATAGAACATACATTGCCTTTAACGAAAAATAGTGCAAACAAGAAAACTTCCTTAAGTGCGTCGGGTCCTTGTTGTTATGATAATCTTAGGATTTGTGTGCTTCAGGCAGACGAAAAGGTACCTAAAAAAATACTACGACAAGAAATATGAAATAAAAATAAAAATAAGAAGAAAAATAAAAAGAAGAAGTGTTGAAAATGGATGACAGAACGTCTAAAAATATTCGGATGAACTTGGGCCTTTTATGTTGCAATGTGTGTTCTGCCTAAGATGTTGCAACATTAGGGTGCGATGTCGTGACATCAAGCCCAGTTTCTAGCTTCTTTGAGTTTTTTTTTTCAATTCTGTCCCACCATAGTATCTGCTTCTAAAAAAAAACTTGCTAAAAACTAAAAATAACAAAATAAAAAAATAAAGAAAACCGAAAAATTAAACAAAATCTAGAAATTCTTTAGAAATTGAGATAACCTATATCGCCACCGTAGAAGAACTTCCAACTAGTTCTTGACACTTTGATTCGACATTTGTTTCTCTGTTGATGTATATGAACCAGCCTCTTCGATTGATTCTAATGATATTGTCTTATTTTCAATCAGCCCGACATCCACATTACAAGCCATTTGGTAAATCCAAGCCAACCCCAAATCGCTTTCCAAGGTATTATTGCCTCAAGCTTCCTTCTCTCCATGTCACGTGAAGTTTTGATCCCTCGAGCTTTATTGCTTTTGTTGGAAGCGAATGGATCAAACTCATCGACTTCTTTGACTAGCACCTTCTTTGTTATGACCAAAAAGTGTATTGGCTTTTCTACAATTTCATTCAATATTGGCTTAAGCTCCATGTTAGTGGTTAGTTTAGCTTCCACTTCTACCTTTACGATTAGTTCTGCTGCTATGTTAATTGGATCAGAGACTACTTCAACTATGTTCAATTCATCCCCATGGTCTTCAGTTACAATCTTCAATTGAATCTCACCATAATTCTCATCATGGTCATTGATAATACAAGGGTTCTCTTGATCCAAGTTGTGAGTGTTAGACATTCCTCTTTCCTAGAAAGCAGCGCTTCGTATACTTCTTGCATCATTTTAATCATTTACACCATCATATTTGACATGTGTGACAATATCTTAGAGTTGTTTGTCCTGGTGGTTTCACATGAAGGAATCCCACACGAATCACTAGGAGGCTTGTTCAAATGTTTGGGCATATCATGATCTTCTTCAAGTGCCTCATACAAATTATCAATGAACTCATATGGATGTTCGACTATATTAGTACCTTGTTCATTACTCCACTGGTATGTTGAGGCTTCATTTCTGCATTGGCTCATCTCGATCATGAACAATTTTTTATTTTCCATGATCTCCCATTCTTCATGTACTCCCTCATTGTATATTTCATCATCAAAGCCCATCTTATCATTGAACCGCATGTAATCAGTTTCATCCATGTTTGAATGATTTTCTCGAATTACTCCCTATGGATCAGTGACTAACTAAACAAGCATTACTCTCTTCCGAGGCATATACTGAAATTAACAAAGAAAAAGAAAGGAGTTAGTCAACTAAATTAATAATATTAAAAATACAAATCGTATCTATAATTCAAAGTTTTCTAATTATTCTTATTAAAACGTAGAAATTAAAATCAATTTAGTAACGTTGCCTTCTTGGCAGTGGCACCAACAACTTGACTGCCTTTGAACGTACTAACATATAAAGTATGAATACTGTAACAAAAGATAAATAATTGAGCCATTGTCAGCAAGTATACAGGTCAGGTTGTAATATAATTTTTACAATAAAGTAGGTAAGTACTCCAATGATCTACCCAAGAGAGGTGAGTATTAAATTAATGTTAACTTAAATGCAAATAAAATTAAATATTAGTTTAAATAAATTATAGTACGATGAAACATAAAGAAGAATTTTTGGATTTTTATAAATGATGAAATAAAAGATGTATAAATAAAGTAGACTTTGGAAAACTTAATTTATAAACTTAATCAAATCTAGATAAGAGTGATTAGCTCGCTTTGGTGATTATAACTAAATCCTATTTCAGGTTTCTATTCAATCAACTAGTCGTTATCCTAGCAGGATCTCTCGATCTTCCACTAAACTAATAAGTCAACAATAACTACTTATCTTTCGACCTCATAGTCCAAACCGGTTTAGGGCTAAGGTGTTCACGGACAGGCCATACCAATTTTGGGTTAATTCCCACCTAAATGACTTCCTAGGGTCGTCAAGCCTAGGGTTTAAATTCTTTCTTTCCCAAACAGCTGATTTGCTAAGAAAACCCTTGATAACAATTACTTAATCACACCTCCACTCCCTAATCCCCCATAAGAGGATTAGTTCTTCATGGAATCCATAAACATAGTAAACTTGATGATAAATATATGCATGAAAAAATAAATCAAGAATAAAGTTTAAAGAATCCAGATTGTATTCGATTGATGAAGCGCGAAAATCTTCAAACGTTTGATTGCGTTTACAAATCTAGTTCTCCGAAGAACACGAATGAAAAGAACTGAAAAGAAATCTAAACCTTAAGAGAAAGAAAAAAAATTAAAAACTAAATTACAAAGAAAAACTTTGAATATCAAAAGTCATCTATAACAAGTGTTAAATGAGCCTATTTATAGATTTAGGGTTGTCGTCATCCTCAACCCTAGTTCAACTAACGTTCTTGTGTTAAACATTTAATTGTGTAGACCAAAACGCCCCAGCTCATAAGTGCTTCCCGCACATGACTGATGTTGCGACACCCTAATGCAAGTATCGCGACATCGAGGGAAGTATGCTCATATTCAGGGTATCTTCAAGGGTGTGTCGCGACATCCTCAAGCCATGTCTTGACACGAAAGACAGACTTGGAATTCTTCTATTCTGGTCCCTATGTTGCTACATCAAACTCTCTGTGTTGCAACATAGTGACCAGTATCGAGTTAACACGCCTTCTAATAGTCTTCTGCACACTCACAATGTATATTAACTCATGCTTAAGCGTCATTCGACCCCTAAAGTCAATAAAAGACTCAAGTTACATTTTTTATTGAATATAAATGAAATTATGAAAACTCGACCAAAACATGACAAAAGTGATTGTATTCAAGCTCCTCAAATACAAAAATTAGTTTAATCTACTACACCAAATCACGGTAGATCAATATTCTATGGCATGTCAACTATATTCAACTTTGCCCGAATAGTGGCAACAAATGATCCAATTCATAATAGAGCTCAATTTTGCATTTCATATCTCCAATTCATTAACCGAGTAATCAATATATACATAGCATAACATGAGTTATCTCAATTCACATCTAATTTCATAATTTTATCAAGTTATGCTATATTTAATTTTATTCAATTTAGTCATCTATCTCTATAATCAATCAAATTCATACAAATATGATTCAATCAATCATATTTAACTTACCTCAGTATCCTACCATGCAAATAATAGAAATATGCATCAATTCAAGTAATTTGAATAATAGAAATATTAACTGAACACTCAAGTTACTCATCATTGGATCTCGTCTTTCCTTTCCCTCTCGACGTTCCCGCATCGTCTTTAGCTACGAACTATAATCTGACAATACATAATTTTAAATTCCAGTCCAAATCACAACCTATTACAAAAATACACATTTTAAAAATTAGTCCCTAAAACCAAGACTAGCATAACTTTCAATTTAAAGTTACAAATTGAAATTTGATTTCACTATTATTCATTAGGGGCCTCCTATTTCTAATCACTACTATAAATTTTACATTTTATTCACTTTAGCCCCTAATGTACAAACATATCAATTAAACTTTACAATTTAGTCCTTTTTCACATCTAAGCTTAAAATTTATCAATTTAACTCCTAAAACTTTCAATTCTCTATAATGGCATCTTTCAAGAATATAAAAATTTTACAAATTGGTCCATGGGCTATCTAAATCAAACTCTCATGACCTCAAAAACATAAATATTGCAAGAAAAAGACTTAATTGCACTAACCAATTATTGATTAAAAGCTTGAAACTCTTGTTAATGTGTCTTATTCTTCTTTTTTATTTTGGTTCGGTTGGGGAGGATGATTTTTCTCGTTCACCCCACCGAATTGCACGTATATATTATAATTAACTTAGTTAATTAAGTAATTAACCTCAGTTTAATATATATAATATTAATTTATTGAATCTAATGATAACATGCTTATGTCGTCCACTTCTTAATGTTTAGACATGGTATATTTGATATTTTAAACCTGGGTTATTTGCAGTTTAAGTGCTTAAGCCATTTTCTAATTAAAAATCTATAGTGATTGTAGTCCCTAGACCTCAATTAAGCCCTAATTCAGCTAAATTACTTGTCCAAAAATTTACGGGCTCGATTTATGGAAACAAGGTCTTGAAATTGCATTTTTCGACACCACTGGAAACTGAGTCGTTACAAATTTATTCAAATTCTAATTTTATTGATGTGAGTATGCTTTTATTGCTTAATGATTTTATATTATGAGATTGGTTTATGTTTAACACCAATATACTTTATATGCTCAACGTGCAGTTTGTTTGTACCATGCATAAATATTGGGAGAACATGCAAGTAGTAGTTCTTGTAGTCATAACATTTGAGCTCTTAAGTCTCAACTACATTCATTGAACTTTTGTAATTCTTTTCTTTGGCATTAGGTTATAGGCATTTACCTAGGTCCCTTTTACATGTTTTATACTTATATCTTTAAGGTTTTGATACGCTTGGTATATTTGGCATGGAATGAAATATTTTTGTTTGTTTTGGTTCCTTTGGTCACCTTTACTTTGGATTTGGAATGTTAATTCTATATGGTGAATGAATGATTTTTAACTTTATTTTACTTGCCTAGCCAAATAATAATTTATTATGTTAGATGACTTGCAATTGTATGTTTTAGCTTTGTTTTCGCATGTTAAACATGTTGGAATTGGTTTGGTCGCATGTTGCATGTGTTTGGGTACCTTTAAAGGTTCAATTACATAACTTACATTACCTTTTTTTTTCATTTTTGGGTTAGTGCTTTGAGATATCAAGAACATGTCTTGAGATCTCAAGAATAAAAATAAAATTTCATCCATCTTTAGGTGCACGTCACAAGACATTACACTATGGTTTCAAGACATAATGCCTTAATTCTGGAGACATAGATATTTTGTCTCGAAACATAACACATCGAGCTAGTTTAGTAAATATCCAGTCCAAGGACTTGAGACATGGTTTCATTATCTTGAGACCTCAAACTTCGAAGCTAAAATTCTAAAACAGGGGGCATGTCTTGAGACATGGCTTCACTGTGCTGCATTTTGCTAGTTTGACTCAGGATTCATAACCTGGCTCCATGTTTGGCCTTCTTTTTTTTTTTAAATAGGATTGTTGTGTACGAGCCCAATTGACTTTATTTATGTGCTTTTAACACTCGTATTCTCCATTGACTTTGCCACACTTGCTCTATTTTTAGCTTCAATAGTTGTTTTCAATCATCTCTTTAAGTTACTTCAGCAACTGATTGGCTTCTTACACCCAATCGACTTCCAGATCAAGTATAAGCAGTTACAATGTAGATATATATGCATCTTTTTATAAGTTTTTTTAATAAAGGATAGAAGTAAGAGTTGTTCAACTATCGAATTTGATACTAATGTTAATTGAACGGTTGAATATAAATCTTTTGCTTATGTCACGATTTGACCCCTAAATTATATTTTTTTCTACTTTTATCCTTGAACTATTATTTTCATCTCGATAACCAAAATAAAAATTAAAGTTACTAATAAGAACATGATACATGACAAATTCTTATAAGACACATGATTTTTGTAAGTAAAGTAGGCTCATACCATTACTTGTACTTATTTTTTTACCAATTTGCTTTTAATTCAATCAAATTGAGAACACATATTGAAATCACAAGGTTAAAATATGTATAGTTCTCTATACTATCCATAGATTTGAAATTTAGTCTCTATACTTTTATTTTGGAAACCTTGTCCGTCTACTAAAAAATCACATAATGAACTTAAATTTAATAAAATAATTTTAATAATATTAATAATTGGATATAAATTTTGAAATCTGAGAAGTAGATAAATTAATTTTTAGAAATAACAATAGAAGAACTAAATTTCAAATTTACCAAAGCTACTAGGACTAATGAGAAATTTTAAACAAATTAAAAAACAAAAAAGAAAGTATATTTTATCGAGTTATATGAACGAGAAAATATTAAAATAAAAGATTAAGAGTTTTTTTTTTCCAGTCAAATGGATAAGAAAATATTAGAATAAAAATAACAAAAAAGAAGGAAAGAAGGTTTGTTACCGTTTGATAAAAACTAATACACGTGTCAAATGATTACAGCATCCATCACTTAATCGAAAAGTACAGAAGCAGCGCACGTCTCGGCTTTAGAGTTGGAATAGAAGCAAGTTTCTTCTAGTACTACAAGATATTCCTTGCTTGTCAACATCTCTCTCCCTCTCCCATATATAAATAAGATCGGCGGATTTTGACAAACGGAGTGAAAGATCGAAATTGGCAGGAGATGAAGGTTTTTGTCAAAACTCTCAAAGGCACTCACTTCAATATCGAAGTCAAACCCGAAGATGCGGTTCGCTTCTCTCTCTCTCTCTCCCCCTCCCTTTTTCCTGGGATTTTACGTTTTGCTGACTAGGATTTTCCGTTTTCCCCTATATTTGAACATTTATTAGCGTTCATTTAGGACAGTATTAATTGGACTTATTATGCACGTTGTTGAATTACCATGCCTGAAATGTAAAATCGGAGATCGTGAATGATTTCTTCAATTTTAGTCTCTAATTTATTGGATATGTTGATTTAGCTTGTTGAATAGTCTAGCAACTTCGATTAAGTTTTAGTGGACTGATACTCGTGTAGCTTGAACAGCGGTACCATTTTCTTCCGGTGACAATTAGAAAATAAGTTCTTCTTCCTACGTAATGCTTTTTACTAATTCATTGAAATTAGTGAATAATACTTTGATTTGTGGGCTTTATTTTTGTAGTAGTATTTCATTACCTTGTATCATTGAATATTGATGCATAGATTGCCATGTAATTGCCAGTTGTAGTGTGCTAGTCTGCTAGATTTAGGTTTGAACTGGAGTACACGCAAGCTTTGAACATTGCCATAAGCGTCTCATATTTTGCAATGCTCTTTCACTTCTTTTTAATTAGTGTGGCTATGAACACTTGATTAAATGTACAGAGGCTCCTTTTAATAGATATTCTATAACAAAGGATCAAGTTCTGCATTCTATGGTTACATCTAATCAAGGGGTGTGTTTTTTGAATGATGTGGATTTTCTAACTATATAAATAAGCTATTATTAGTTTATTGTTTTTTGCTACTTTTTATGCTTTTTAAGGTTTAAACACACACACACATGCACCGATATGAAAGTATTGAGATAAAATGCATTCTGCCTTCTTACTTCTGCCTTTTACATTACTTTGTCACTTGGTATTATACAATTCTGCTGCTAATGCTTGCCAATTCTTTCAGGTTGCGGATGTAAAAAAGAAAATAGAAACTGTTCAAGGGGCAGATGTTTATCCTGCTGCACAACAAATGCTTATCTATAAGGGAAAGGTCCTTAAAGATGACACGACACTGGCTGAAAACAGTGTCACTGAAAATAGCTTTATTGTGATCATGTTGACAAAGGTAGATTGGTTACAATATTCTGATTTTTATGTTTGTAAAATTTATCTAACTCGTTCTAACTTTTCTGACCAAAGTATGCTGACTTTGTCCTAATAAATGCCTAACTGACATTATTGTTTTTCACACTGCTGTTGAACTTGAAAGTTATCTTAGTTATAACTTATGATGGAGTGTTGTATCATTATATTTTTCTTTTGAAATCTGGTTGTTGCTTTCCTTTAGGTGCATCTTATAAATCAATTTGTTGCTAAACTAGAAAATTTTCTTTGTGCTACTTCTTGACGTCTTACCTACTTGTATTTGTATCTGAATTTGTTTTTCATGACTGTCATTTTCATACTAATAGTGTCCTTTTTGCTTAAATAAACTAGAATAAGGGTGCATCTGGTGAGGGTTCAACTGCTTCAACTGCTCCTACAAAGAAAGTAAGATTATAATTGTCACCTCTTACTGCTACTTGCATCCATAATTGCTCGTAAGCAGTGATTGTTACTGTACCTTTTTAGCTATATTTCTAAAGGCATTTGCTATTGATATGATGTGAAAAGTGTTGAGGGTTCTGTTTTTGCCATTTTTGTGGATGTTGTTTACTTCAATGCTATGAACTAGAAGTTGAAGTGATAGCTAAGCATCTTGAGCAAATATAATTGAATAGGAGTAAATCATTAAATAAGATATAGGTAGCAAATGGAATGCTTTTAAGATTTTGGTTGTTCAGATATGGCCCAGGTTTGAGTTTTTTTTTTTGTCCAACTGCTTTCAATCTTTCACTACCATAAACACAATGCATAATTTGTAGTCTGAGTTGGTGTTATTACCAAATTTGATCACCTTAAATGTTTATGGATTAGCTACATAGTCTTTTATCCACGTTTCTCAATTTCACAATTGTTTTCCTTTCTCTTTTCCGGTAGCATATCAACATGAAAACAAATGGCCTTTATCCTATTCTCTCCTCATTGACTCCATCTAGAACAATTTAGCTTGAGCTATGAACTCTCACAAAATCATCATGTGAATTTTGATCAAGTTTCTTTTTGAGTATGAATATAAATCTGTTTTCCCCCCACAATACAATCTCTAGGATATGTCGCTTCTGAAAACTTAGCCTGTATCCAAAGATTATTGTGGAGTGAGTAGTGATTTTGGATTCTTTGTAGGCTCCTGAGGCAAGTAATCTGCCAACAGCTCCAGCACCAGCTTCTACTGCACCTGTTGCAACGTCAGCTATGTAAGTCCTGCTATTCTACACTTTTGGTCAGATACAGTACCTTTGCAATTGATTAATTGCTTATTAATTTTTTTCAGGGCTGCAGCTGCCACTGAATCTGCTCCTGTTGCTTCAAGTACTCCTTTGTGAGTAACTTATTCTTGATAGTAAATTTCATGCTTCTTATTTGAAGGATAGAAGCTTTTGATTTAATCGAATTGCTTCTAGTAGGAGAGATCTTGAGTTTTTCCTTGTTTTCCTTTGCATACCTGTAATATCTTGAATAATGTCTTTGGAAACAGGTCAGATTCTGATGTTTATGGCCAAGCAGCATCTAACCTGGTTGCAGGGAGTAACTTAGAGGGAACAATCCAACAGATTCTTGATATGGGTGGAGGGACCTGGGACAGGGACACTGTTGTCCGTGCCCTTCGTGCTGCTTATAATAACCCAGAGAGAGCTGTTGAATATTTGTATTCTGTAAGTACCTTCCTTGTATCTTGAAGAATATGTGCTTTCTTGCGTGCTTCTAGTTGCTGTTGTTTTGTTGTTCTCCTTAATGTAGATGTGGGGATAGCC
Organism: Gossypium hirsutum; assembly: GCF_007990345.1. Taxonomy (NCBI): domain Eukaryota; kingdom Viridiplantae; phylum Streptophyta; class Magnoliopsida; order Malvales; family Malvaceae; genus Gossypium; species Gossypium hirsutum. The sequence goes on along the minus strand of NC_053436.1, from coordinate 10,883,470 downwards.
TAATAAGCTGAGCTCATCCTGAGAGGTTTTCTTGGAATGATGATTATGCCATTTTGTCATTTTTAATTTGATGTAATTCTATTTGAAACTTGGCCTTCTCCTTGCCATGATTTATTGGTCGATGATGATCGAATTTCTGCACACCCAAAATATGCCTCCTCTGTTCCATTTTGCTGGTCCTTTTTGACTTGGTGGATAAGTGTGCGGGAATTGTGAATTTTCCTTTGATGATAACTTTTTTGACTTAACACCCCCCCCCAAAAAAAAAAAGTGAACAGGAATATTGGATTTCTGGTGTGTTTTAATTTGTTTTATGGTGGGTTTTAATGATATTGTATACTGCACGCTTATCTTTCTTTTTTTTTTTTTTTAAAAAAATATAACAAGCATGCATTTTGTTTCCTAAGCTGCTTCTTGCCATCGTGTCATAAATTATTGTTGCAAATGCTAGGGCATCCCCGAGCAAGCTGAAGCTCCACCTGTGGCCCGTGCTCCTGTAGTTGGGCAAGCCACTAACCCTGCAGCACAACCTCAACAGCCTGCGCAAACGGCAGCTATTCCTACAAGTGGACCAAATGCAAATCCATTAGACCTGTTTCCCCAGGTAAAAATTGTCATGCGGTAGACATTTGATAAATTTGATGATGGGCAAATTAACCAGTGACTTGATGGCCTTTTATTGATACAGGGCCTTCCCAACATGGGTGCAAGTGGTGCTGGGGCTGGCACTCTTGATTTTTTACGGAACAGTCCACAGGTCTCTCTCTTTCTCATTTGGTTGTATATGGGCTTGTTAGCATGACTGTCATGTAAATACCTACCTAGAACTACACTCAGTTTGCAATTCTCTTTTCAGTTTCAAGCTTTGCGAGCAATGGTGCAAGCCAACCCACAAATATTGCAGGTTATTCTCTGGTCCCTTGTTTCCCCTCTTCAATCCTAGTGTGTTTTTCATTGTCTTTTCATTTTTTGTTTTTTATCTTTCACCTTTCCTCAATGTCTCCCTTTTTTAAAATTTTGGCAGCCTATGCTACAAGAGTTGGGGAAACAAAATCCTAATTTAATGAGACTTATTCAAGAGCATCAGGGTGACTTTCTTCGCTTGATCAATGAACCTGCCGAAGGTGGAGAGGGGTGAGTCTTGTTTTTAGTTGCTCATTTCTTGAACTTATATACTGTGTATGTATATCAAGTGTTTATTTGACATCTCCTGTTGTAAAGAAACATTTTGGGGCAATTAGCTGAGGCGATGCCACAAGCTGTGCAAGTCACACCTGAGGAACGTGAAGCCATAGAACGGGTATGTCATCTTTTACATAAGGGCTGACTTGGATGTGTTCACTATTCTCTGTAATCATGGATTATTTAGCTATCTCCCGCACTGCCTCTGGAAATGCCTTCATTTCCTTGGCCTTTATCTGAGTTATGAAATATGCATCACATCTTTCTTTTAGGCAATGGTTTTACTTTTAGATGTTTAATAAACTCAAATTTGTTGCATTGATCTTGTGCCTACAAATACTTTTGTAGTCTCCTTATTCTCTTGTTCATTCCCCATCTCTTGCAGCTTGAAGCAATGGGGTTTGACCGTGCAACTGTGCTCCAAGTGTTCTTTGCGTGCAACAAGAATGAGGAACTTGCAGCCAACTACCTTTTAGATCATATGCATGATTTTCAGGATTGAGTTGGTAAAAGAAATGGCTTGGGGAAGTACAATATCATTTTCTCTGTCGTTCTTTGGGTCCATTGTCATTCTTGCCCCCCCCCCTCTCCCCCCAAAACTCTACCGAATTTATTCTTAATCAAGTGATGTAAGTGTTTGGTGTAGAGACGAGGGATGTGAAGATGTTAACTTCATTTTTTTTTCTTTTTTCTTTTTATTTCCGAAGGACCCATTATTTATAATGTTATATACAAGTTTCTTTCTAAGCTTGTGTGTATTGTACTTCACATTTTATGTTATTATAAGCACTTGTCACAAGGAGCTCCACCCAACTTTCAAGTTTTTCGATCTATACTCTTCCCTAAAATACCTTGTGCATGAATTTGGTCGCCCGTCAGAATGCTGAGAGTTGGGGATGGAAACTTTAGAACCGTGGAAACGGTATGAATAATACGCAGTGAAATTTTTTGTCGCAAAACATGTAAAAATTTTGCTTTTTGCAAAACATGTTGGCTATGTACACTAGCGTAAGATGTGGCAAAATGGTTTGGTTTGGATTGGGTTATTTTTGCATTTGGATTATTTAGGGTTCTATCGAAATTTGATTCAAATTATTCAAGTCTTAATTATATATATTTGATTAGTTCCTCTTTTAGTTCAAGATAACTCTATAGATTACTAGTTGTCAGACAGTAATAGTCACTAACTCGAGACCTAGATATGCTTCAGTCGTTGACCAGTGACCAAGCCAAATTCCATTAGATGGATGCACACAAGATGTAAAGCAAGAAGATAGTTGAGGGAGCTCATAATATTAGCTAACTGGAATTGAAGGGAGTTTGTGGTCTCAGTTTGCATACACCCAAGGAGTTCTAATGGAAGGGACCGTGAACTCCGTCATCGACTTGGAACGATATACATTTTCAACATGCCCAAGGTCTGTTCAAAGTGTCAGTCCTATAAATAGTGTGGTTAAGGCATGAACACTGATAATATATATAAATACTTGAATGTTTCCTTTAATGAGACACAGAACATTACTCAATAATTAGTCTGATAAGCGTGGACAAACTTTTGATCATCAGATTTTTCAGTTTTCCAGTTTTTTCAATTTTAGAGCAGAAAATGGGTCACCCAAATAAGAACTTTCCCTTCCATCTTTTGTCCAAACAGGCTAGAGCATCAAGTTCAAGCAGTCAACCCAACGAGGCAGACTTGTTTGCTTGGTGGTTCACGATAGACCGAAAAACTTTGGTAACGCGACTCGTCAGGGAGTTCTGGTCCTTTAGACCTGAACGTATCCATTGGTCAAGGGTTGTCACCTTCCCCTAACCAAGAGAAACCCCCGTAGTAATTTTTTGCTCTCAGGAGCAAATGATGTTGGGAGCAAATGGCTGTATAGGAGGCACGGTTTGAAAAACAACAGCTTTTTCAATAGGAATTATTGAAACAAAATGAGGAGTTGAGAAGGAATGTAATGTTTAACACTTCCAACTTTTATGACAACGTGAATGTGCAAGATGAGGCTCCGGGCATGCATGCAAGGAATAGTAAAGCGAGATGGACAAGTTGTGGTGAGATGTACGAGTGTTGCACCCCGAGTCTTAGGACACGGATTGTCTATTCTGTTCTAACAATCCATTGGCTCCCAAGATGGCAACGGTGAACTTGCCGTGTGATTTCAAAGTCCCAAAGGACATGTTTGAGGGGAAAAGGGATCCGTGAGCCCATTTGATGCAATACAATAACCACATGAACATATTGATAGCATCAGATTTAGCAAAATGTAAAGCCTTTTCTATGAAGCTTAAGGGAAGTGCGAAGGATTGGTATTTTTCCCTTCTCTAGGGCTCAATTCGAAGCTTCTCTTAGTTGGGCTGGATGTTTTTAGGAAGGTTCAAAGCTTATAGAACGATCATGAGCACACCTATGGGACTAATGTCGGTGAAACAAAGGGAGAGTAAGTCTCTCTAGGCTTATGTTAAGTGGTTCCATGTAGTGATAATGAACACGAAGACTTTGGAGGAGCAGTGGGATATTAATGCCTTCATAATTGGGGTACGAAGTTACCACATATAATATTCCTTTACTGATAACATACGGAAAAGTTTGGCTAATCTCTACGAGTGGGCCCATAAGTTCGCAAAGGCAAAATAATTGAAGAGGGCATCACGTAGCACTTTTTAAAGGGAATACAAGCAATTTAGAAACCGAGAGGGAGCTTACAACAGGCAGGGTCCTCCTAACCAATCATTGCAAGCGAGAGGTGATAGACAGCAGAGAAGTCAGATGCATGGTGATTCTCTCAGGGCTCCCTGGAGATCTCAGTCAGAGCATACCAGAAGATATATCCCCTATGGCAGGTTCGAAGTTTATACTCCTTTGAACGCTACTCACACTTACATTTTGAACTAGATAAAAAGCCTTGGGATTCTACTTAAGCCATCTCCAATGAGGCACAGCACGAGGAGATCCAACTCGAGAGACATATGTGTCTTCCACAATGATGTTGGACACAAGACTGAAGATTGTTTCACCCTGAAGGATGCCATTGATGAAGCAGTGAGAAACGGTGAGCTTGTTGAGTTTATTGATCAGGGTGTTTCCCAGCAAGGTCAAAGTTCACAGGACGATCCTAAAGGTAAACAAAATGTTACGAGTAACATCCATATGATAGTTGGAACAGATGAAGAGCGAGCAACCTCTAGCACTAAGGGGAAGGCACGCCTTAACGGCGTCATGCCTATCGGTTCACCCAAGAGGCCGTGCCAACAGGAGAGATAGAAAGTGGACTTCAGTTATAAGGATGAAGAGTTAGTGTGTGATGAAGATGGCAATCATCCTATGGTAGTGACAACAACCATTTTCGGTTTTGAGGTGAAAAGGATTCTTGTGGATAGTCGGAGCATCGTTGAAGTTCTAACTTAAGATACTTTTCAGAAAATAAGGTTAAAGAAGAAAACACTAAAGAAGGTGAGCCTGCTGTACAGTTTTATGAACCACCTCATCGAAGTAAAAGACTTTATTACCTCGCTAGTGACTTTGGAAGATGGCAAGCATACCACCATGGAGTATGTCAAGTTTTTCGTGGTGGACCATCTGTAACGCTTGGGTTTGTGCAAGTGTACACATTCGTTATTAAGTAATAAGTAAGTATCGAGTCATCGTCTCCACAGGGATTGTATTCGTGCTAAGTCACTCAATTATAAAAATATTATTAAGAACTTGGTAAATAGAAACACAATTTGATTTGGAAGTATTGATTAAAATTTTGTAAAATTAATCTAGATGCAATGATCCCTAATGTGATTTATTCTAACATGCAGCTATATGAATGAAATAGATTTTAGCAGAATTAACACAATAAGCAACAATTATAACATAAATAAGCTAGGACAATTACTTTAATTAAACTCAAATTATTATCAACATGCTTATCAATATTTGGAAAAACATTCCATGGCAACTCGATCTTTCATGAGTTTGGAAACCACATTAGGTCCTTTCGGAATCCTTTTCTTAGTAAATACACATTTTACTGATCCTTATTTACTAAGGGTTTCTTAGTATTCGTGCGAGGTAATAGGGACGTGTTAGGTTTGAAACATTTTAATCACACAAATCTAAAAACTATGCAGACAACAGAGCCTAGTTAGGGTTGTTATGTAACCTGCTATTTAATCGGGTTAGGATCTAAATTGAGCATGCACATTTCAATTATGTGTCCATTAGCTATCGTCTGGTTAAGATCGCTCAGCTAATTCAGGTGCATTTCAATCACGTATGAATGAAATACAAACTTGAATTTAATTGAAAACATGATTGATTGAGGCACAAACATTATAAGCATGAATCAAATAATTATTATTTAATCAAAGCAATCATCCTAACTTAAATAAAATTAAGCTATCATTATTGTAAACAAGAACAGTAAACACATAGCAAACATTTTTTAATTAATTTAAAGAAAAGAAAGATTAAACCCAAATGAAAGTGGTTGTCACCCAAGACTCTGACTGACTAGGGCTCCTTCGTTCCTTCGCTTTGATCTTTTGCTGATGGCTCTCCGAGGTGGCCAACCAATGGCTCTTTAAAAGGCTAATTTGATAAAAATCCTTATGCAAAGATGATGATATGCGTAAGGGGAAAAGAAAGCTAAGAGAGTTAAGAGAGGAGAAAATGATGAATGAATGAGGGATGATGGATAAATGAGAAACGGGGTCTTATTTAAGGGAGCTAGTTTGCTAAAAATAGGATTGTCCATCATTTGAAACTTCATCCAAGAGTGGCCGGCCATTATTTTTGGGAGTGTGGCTGATTTTTGCTTGATTTAAGTGCCACAACATCATCAGGATCGGACTCGGTCAATTGCAAATCTCTGGGTAAATCTTTGATTTCTTCAACTCTTCAAGGACCTTGTGTAGTTAAACCAAAATTTGATTTATGAACATCCATATGCAGCCGAATTTTTGGTTGACTTGGTCTTCCATTTGGATGGTTTTGTAATCAACATAAAGCTCTCAGACTTGTCCAAAAATAGTAGATAATTTAGAGGACCAAAGAATATAATTTAACCACTTTAATTAATCAATTTAATTAATTAATTAAAACCCAATTTATTAATAAAATATATTAAAATAAATTATTTAATATAACTATATTTTATTATTTAATTTAATCATGCATGGTCCAGTTTATAGCTTGAAAATATAATATGCTCAAATTAATATAAAAGAAGCCATTTTCTACATGAAAATTATATAATAAAGCCTAAAATCACATTTTAATAATTTTTATGTCCCAATTTCATATTTTCATATATTTCATTAACTTATTAAATAATTACTTGGTTTCAACAACAAATTTAAGTAAAAAGGTGACAAATTATATAGGAAAAATCCTATATATTTTTCAGTTTACACTATCCTATGGTTTATAATGCAATTTTTGGACATTTGATCATGATGATGGCAAGGATGATAGTGGTCACTTTTTGCTTGAAAATAAAGTTTCCCATGCAATTGGATCAAAGAGCAACTAGGCAGTGGCACATGTTGTTGGTACAATAAGCTCATGATCAGGAACAACGAGAGCAGAGTTCGCAACAACCGAAACTGGATGGGCAGTTGTTAGATTTGGATAGCTTGGATAACAGATGCGATGAGCGAGCTAAAAAGCCAGAAACAATCGAGGCTGTGGAAACTTTGCAACTTTTTAGTGGGAGTACAAATAAGGTGGTGAGAATTCCGTCTACGCTGACAAGTGAGGAAAAAGAAAATTTGATTCATTGCTTGAGAGCTAATGATGATATTTTTTCTTGGTCTGCTGCAGATATGCCAGGGCTGGACCCTCAGGTAATTGTTCACAGGTTGAATATTCTATCTGAAGCCAGACCTGTGAAGCAAAAGAGGAGATGGTTGGCGTCGTAGCTTGTAGAGGTTGTAAGGTAAGAGGTTGCAAAATTATTGGCTACAGGGTTCATCAGGGAGGTCGAGTACCCGAATTGGATCTCGAATGTTGTAATGGTGAAGAAGGTGAGTGGTAAATGGAGAATGTGTATAGATTTTACCAATTTCAACAAGGTTTGGCCCAAGGATAGCTTGCCTCTTTCTTCGATTGACAAACTTGTTAACATGTCCTCCGGTAACAAATTCATGTGCTTTATGGATATTTTCTTTATATATAATCAGATCTTCATGGCTCTTAAAGATCAAGAGAAAAATAGCTTTTGTTGTAGAATAAGGTTTATTTTGCTATCGTGTGATGCCTTTTGGTTTAAAAATGCAGGTGCAACTTACTAGAGGCTGGTGAACCAAATTTTTAGAGAACAGATCGGGTGAAGTGTCGAGGTTTATATCGATGAAATGTTAGTGAAGGGTTCCACTCTCGTCGAGCATGTTGATAACCTATCAAAGGCATTTACAGTATTGCAAGCCCACCAGATGAGGTTAAACCCGGATAAGTGTGCCTTTGGGGTTAGAGCTGGCAAATTTTTGGGCTTTGTGATATCGGAAAGAGGAATCAAAGCAAACCCTGAGAAGATTTAAGCCATCCTGGAAATGCCCCATCGAAAGGCAATAAAGGATATCCAACGGTTGACTAGAAGGGTAGTCGCGTTCAACAGATTTGTTCACGAATGGCTGACAAATGTCTTCCTTTCTTCAAGGCCCTTTGCACCTCTTTTTCCTGGATAGAAGAATGCCAAATAGCTTTTGAGAAGCTCAAAGAGTACCTCACATCCCCTCAGTTATTAATGCCACCTTGTGAAGGAGAGACCCTGTATTTATATATTGCCACATCTGAGGAAACTGTGGTAGCTGTCTTGTTCAGGGTAGAAGGAGTTTGACAATCCCTCATATACTATATCAATAAGGTGCTGCAAAATAATGAACTCAAGTACGCGAAAGCTGAAAAACTCATTTTCACTTTAATTATTGCAGCTTGCAAGCTGTGACCATACTTCCAAGCCCATTGTGGTAGTCGTGATGAATCAGCCCATCAAAGAAATTTTGTCTAAACCTGACACCTCCGGAAGAGTGACCAAAATGAGTATAGAGCTCGTCGAGTTTGGTATAGATTTTGCACTACAAATTGCAATAAAAGGGAAAGTTTTGGCTGACTTCATGGTTGAATATTCATTTGAGGCACCCACCAACTCCTCAGGTAACCCGGTTCATAAATGATAAACTCTATATTACAAAATAGAAAAAAAGAATATATTTAAACTGTAATCTGTTACAAGTTTCAATGGTTGTCTTTGGTCCTTTACGTTACCTCTATAATAACTTGTGAAAAATTTCTAATTTGTACTATTTTTTTTTCTATTTGTTGCATGCTACATAGTAATTAGTCCGCCACAAAAAGAAACTATGACCACCAACAAATCAAAAGATTGGTTGGTTTATGCTAATGGATCTATGGCAAAGACTGGATCAGGAGCAGGAATACAATTGGCGGATCCCAAAGGAAACGTGTGGCAATATGGACTCTATATTTTATTTTAGACATCTAATAATGCCGCAAAGTACGAGGCGTTGGTATCAGGGTTGCAATTAGCTCGCCAACTTGGAGCGAGAAACTTGTTATTCATACAGATTCCCAGTTAGTCAGAGAGTTACATTCAACACGGATGTGTCCTAGGGTCACATGGGCGTGTAAGCCCTGCACCTCAAAATTTTTTTGAAATTTCGCAAAAAATTCTTAGAGGTTCCGATTAAGTCCTGACTCGATTCTAATGCTCGTATTGGACCTCGAGGGTCCGTTTAAGGGACGTTACGAATGATTTCAAATTTTGAATAGTAACTTGCATGATTTATCTGTAAATGTTTCTAAAAGTTTTGGTAATACTCCGAAACCCTATTCTGACGACGAAAATAAGTTAGGGGCGTTACACAGTTTGCCGCCAAATAGTTGAACAACAAGTATGAGGTTAAAGAGTCAGGGTTGAAGAAGTACCATTCAATTGCAACCCAGTTGCTAGTAGAGTTTGATAAGATATAAGTAAAACAAGTCCCAATAAGCGATAGCACACGAGCAGATGCTCTGTCCAAGCTAGCATCTTCCATTGTCATCGAGCAAAGGGGAAAAATTCTATTAGAGCTCAAAAAATTACAACGCAAAATTGCCAGGTATACCCTTTTAGAGGGTGTACTATATAACAAAGGATTCTTACAACCACTGCTGCGATGTCTGACGCCGTCAGAGGCTGAGTATGTGATGCGAGAGATTCATGAAGACATTTGTGGAGAACACTTGGGTAGAAGATTGCTCGCCCAAAAAATCTTTAAGTAGTGATATTACTGGCCCATAGTTCAAAAAGACGCACATGAGTTAGTTCGTACATGCAACTTAAGGAGTCAAAATCCTCGACCCATTCCCCATAGCCACATCACAAAAGAAATTCATAATGGTCGTGGTGGACTACTTTACCAAATGGATTGAAGTTGAGGCTATGGCAACCATTAGTGACAGGCAAATGGAATATTTCCTTTGGGAGTCGATTGTGTGTAGGTTTGGTGTACTACGTCTGATAATCATGGAAAATGGTAAATAATTCCAAGGGAAATTTAAGAAATTTTGTGCTAATCTTCGTTTCTCCTTAACTCAAAGCTCTGTGAAAACACCCCAAACCAATAGGCAAGTTGAGACTATGAATAAGAAGATTTTGATAGCTTTAAAGAAGAAAGTGGGAGAGGCTAAAGGTGCTTGGTTAGAGGAACTATCTAGAATTTATTGGGCATTACGAACATCCCCTCACACTGCAACGAGAGAGACAACATTTTTCATAGTTTACAGCGCAGAAGTAGTGATTCCCGCTGAGATTGGCATGCACTCACATAGAAAAACATACTTCAACGAAAATGCCAACCAGGATTGTAACACCCCTAACTCGTATCCGTCGCCGAAATGGGGTTACAAGTATTACTGGATGAGACACAAAATTTAGGACGTTCACATATACACGTATGTTATATTCACATAACCAAAACATAATTTCATTTAATCATTTAACACAAAGTTTAAATCATAATACAAAATCAATGAAAACTCAAAGTCATATATAATAAAATTTGAAGTACATACAAAATTAAAACAAAACATATCTCATTTCATATATGATACCAAGCATCTATCTTACAGCCTTCAATATCACGTATTTTTCATTAATTAATTGGCCAATGCACAATTTTAAAAAAATACTTACGTACATTCGATATATAAGATCAAATAATACTTATTGTATAGCTTATAAAACATACATTCATGAAACGTATTAAAACATTACCCACTAGACTAATATATTCATGTACTTTAATAATTCATAAGTAATCCACTATAATTTTTTGTTTAATCATTTCGAACATCAAAGAAATTTCAAAGTATCTAACCCGTATGCTCAATAACCAAACCAAACCATATACCTAGTTATTTTATCTCATCACCTTAAGCACATATAACAACTAAAGGTACACCCATTTCACATGCCAATTTACCATGAATAGAAATACATATACACAACCAACAATTTAATTACCTATTTGGTCATAAAAGGTATTTTCAATACATCAAATTTGTGTAATTTGCCATACGCCATACATATATCTAACAAGCTGAAAATACTCTTACACATACATAAATACCATAGCCAAATCAACTAAATTACCTATCATCGTGTACGTATATTAATACCATAGCTGATATGTCAAATATCTAGATATATATATAAGCAATAGCTGATTCATCAATTAAATTCCAGCATATATGAAATGATAATAATAATTAACTACCGAACTTATAAGCATTTATACTCATGCATAACCTTAACTATATTATACTCAAGTATAATTAAAATCATTTACCAATTCTAGCATATATTAACTACCACATTTACTGTACATCTTAGTACATAGCTTAATAAATAGATATGCATAATCCATAAGCAAAATGACTAAAATTTCGAACATGAAGTTAAGGCATTTCCAATGCATAAAATTTTACCACAAGTCATTCATGCATAATACTAGGCATTTTAAACTAATGAATTTCAAGCACAGTAAAGCATAACCGAATTATCAACATCAAGCTTTCTAAACTTTGTAACCAAGCACACATAAAACCAAATCTAAACATAAATAGCAAGCCATTTTCGCATTGCTTAAATACATAACCAAAATCAATATCTCAAAAGTATGTTCCAGTCTATACATGCCATAATACGAGTTTGATTATCTAAATACCGAAGCTGTAGATAGTGTGATGAGCTTGGCTGACAGTTCCCGAGCTTGTAGCTAGACTTCAAAATCTATAAAATAGAGTAAACATAGCACACAAGGTAAGCTATCAAAGTTTAGTAAGTCATAAGCAAATAAACAAATCATTATCATAATTGACTCATGTTAACCGAACAAAAAACATTAACATTTTTATGCTTGACCTCAAACTTATAAATTCTATATATGATGTATTTTTCATAGACTATAATCTACCTAAGCCGAATGCGCATATGACCATTTAACACTTATAAATCAACTTCCAACTAAATAGTCATAATAAACTACAGATCCATTTACTCATTTATACAACATAAGAATCATCAAATGACATCTCATGTATAGCTAATATCTAGGTAGCCGAATACTCAAATTATATATATACACATACTAAGTATCATTTCAATATTACACAAATTATTCATTCACAAGACGAATACACATATCAAATACACATGGATTCTTCATTTGTACTGTACATGATTTACGATACATATACATAGTACTTTCTTACCTTATCTTAAGTAATTATCAAGTTAACTCATACCTAATTAGTAGCTCGTATTATACAATCCATACGCGATTTACCTTTGCCTGATGAACCATTCAGAATTGGATAGGACACTCGGATAATCACATAAATCGTACAATGCCAATGTCCCGGACATGGTCTTACATGTAGCCACATATCGATGCCACTGTCCCAGACAGGGTCTTACTCGTAAACACTTATCAGAATCACAAATCGATGCCATGGACTTACTTGCACACATATATCGGAATCCTATGTCATGACATATGTATCCTAGCTATTCCTAAGGTTCATACAGGGCTTTCGGATGTCGTATATCGGTCGAATCGAACTCGGAAGTATAGTAACCATATTCAAACACATTCGGACATAGCATAATTTAATCTTAACATTTCATAACAGCATGTAAATATAGCATTAAATTATCAATAAACACGTCTATTTTCTTATAAACTTACCTCGGATGATACAAAATGGAACCAGGCAGCTAGTTGACAACTTTTGTTTTTTCCCGATCCAAATCCGATTTCTTTGGTTCTTGATCTAAACATATTCAAATTAAGCTCATTCAATCATATTTTCATTAAATTTAGTCCAATAACACATAAATAGACAAATTACCATTTTACCCCTGACATTTACAATTTTTACAATTTAGTCCCTATTACACAAAACATAAAATACACAAAATTTCCAAATACCCATGTTAGGCTGAATGGTACCCATTCCTATACAAGTCCATATATTTTATCAATTTCACATTTTAGCCCCTTAAATTATTATTTTTGCAATTAAGTCCTAATTACTTAAAATCATCAAAAACTCTAATACAAAATATGTTAATCTAAAACATATATTTCATTTTTCATCATCAAACAACAAAAATCACAAACTATCAACAATGACACAACTCAAAATATTCATCAAAACCAAAAATTAAAGCTTGGGTTTTGTAGTATTCGAAGCAACGATCCCAAAAACGTAGAAATTATCAAAAACCGAACAAAAACGAAACTTGATTGAGCTTGACTATTGGGCGAACCCTAGCTTGCTTTCTTTCCTTTTTATTTTTTTTTAGTTTCGGCAATGAAGAACCATTATAACAAAAATGTAAACTTTATTTTATGTTTTATAATATATATGTTATATTATAATTGTTTATAATGTTAGTTTACAAAAATCACCTTAACTAATTTATATGAAAACCTTATAATAAAAACCCATTATCGTACACCTAATAATTTATGGGCTATTTGCAACTTAAATGCCTCAACTTAGAAAGCCACTAACTTTTTGGCCCTTATACTTTAAACTATCAAATTTTTTATTTACGCGATTAAGTCCTTTTATTTAATCGGAAACCTAAACGATGAAATTAAATCACGAAAATTTCATAGATATAAATTAAAAAAAACACGAAAAATAATTTAAAAAATATTTTTTTGACTCGGATTCGTGGTCCCGAAACCACCGTTCTGATTAGGGTCTAAATCGGGCTGTTACAAGGAATCTATGAAGCTCAACCTTGATCTTATTAATGAGGTTAGAGAAGAATTAGAAATTAGAAATGCAGCACATGCCCAGCAAGTAGCTCACTACTATAATTGCAAGGTAAAAAAATAAACAGTTTCAAGTTGGTGACCTTGTGCTTAAAAACACTGAAGCCAGCTTTCCAGCTTTACAACAAGGAAAGATGGCCCCAAGATGGGAGGGATGGTACAAAGTTGTACAAAATATAGGCAACAGAGCGTACAAATTGGCGAGACTAGAGGGCACAACTTAGGGCAATCTTTCTTGTTGCGAAGCTGGGAAGCTGGCTTCAGTGTTTTAAAATATTCTGTAAACCTGTACATAGAATACACGTCATCTTAAAAAATATTATGCATAAATCTTGATACTTTAATGAAAAGATGTTCTTTCAATAGTATATTTACTTTACATGATCCTCCCTCTAAAACAATTAGCGCGAGCTAAGGCTCATGTAACACCCTTAACCCATATCCGACGCCGTAACAAGGTTATGGAGCATTACTCAACTTACAAATGAACAAACATACAATTCATGTTCATGTCACATTCAAATAAAAAACCAATCACAAGCAAACATACAGTCCCTAATACGAGCCCTAGAGGCCCAAAATAGACATTAGAAATAAGTTGGCACTAAACCGAGTACTCAAATTTTTTTCAAAAAACATGGAAATTTTTCAAAAGTGGAGGGGACACACGCCCGTGTGGCCAGACCGTGTTTCTCACACGACCAAGAGACACACCTGTGTCTTAGGCCGTGTGGACATTCGAAATAGGGACACACGGTCATGTCCTAACTAGTTCTGAGCCCGTATAACTCACTGACTTGGGTTACACAACCAAACCACATGCCCGTGTGCCAGGCCGTGTACTAGGCCGTGTAAAAACTGGAGGGTATACTGACTTGTGCCATATGGAAAAGCCACACACCCGTGTGCTAGGCCGTGTGAAGCTACTGACTTGCTTCCATTAGAATTTACAGGGGACACATGGCCGTGTGTCAGACACGGTACACCCGTGTCTCTGCCTATGTAGACAAAAATAGGCCATTTTCTAAGCCATATTTCTCTCCCAAATTGGTACCAACCTAAACACAACAATTTTCATATGACCATGACATAATTAGGCATTCAAAACCAACTTACATCAATCTTGTAACATGTTCTAACATCCCATACAATCATGATACACATATGCACCTCAATTGGCCATTTAAATACATGCCGACAATGTCTCCAAAATTACCTAATTGGTCAAACACATATTTACATCATTGTGCCTAAAACTTAACATGTATGCTACTTATCAATCTCAACTATTTGGTACCCAAAATACCAATTCACAACCAAGGCATTCATAGGGCGTCCATACATAACATATAACAAGGCCATTTACACATATATACATAACAAAATATACCAAATACAAGCCAAATCAAATGGCTAAAATAATGACAAAACATATAGACTACTATTAGCCAAAAAGAACTATACATGCTATTAAACCAAATATTTAGCCAAAAGTACCAAGATAGCCAATAGATAATGTGATGAGATCTCCGACAACTTCCAATTTGAATAAGCTTCTGATTCATTACAAAACACGAAAAATAACACAGGGTAAGCATTTAAGCTTAGTAAGTTCATATAACACAGAATTTAACTTACCATTTAACTACACTTTAGATAAGTAACTCTAAGCATAACACAATTCAGTTTGGCCAAAGCCTAACACATATTCAACAACCAAGTTAGCCATGTATTCATTTAAAAACTGAGAATCATGTATAAGTTCAATAACTAATTAAATTCCATATGTATATAACATCTATACCATATATCTATATACCCTATATAAACCATTCCATGTAATTTATGTAGATACCTGTACTAGTTCGTGTCAAACTCATATAAAATTGTAACAAAAATTGTGCCCGTTAAACCCCTTGGAATATCGTTAGATACACGGGTAGCACACACGAGGTATATATGAGCTATAAATGGTAAACTCTTTCAAGTTGAATAATGGTAAGCTCATACGAGCTGAGCATCGGTAAGCTCATAAGGTCTGGAATTGGTAACCCTAATGACATGTCATTCGTATCCTACGAATACCTAAGGTTCAAACGGGGCTCGGTATTCTTCGTACATCTTCGGTTATGCGCTTGATAATCATACATAGTAATTATACAATCCACATCCATATTTTTCAGTTTAAAGCATATAAATACGCATTTTAATTACACAAACTTACCTCAAACTCGTATGGAGAAAAACTATTGTTTATTCCAACACTTTGTCTTTTCTCCGATCTAAATCTGTATGTTGCTTTTCTTGATTTATATAATCAAATTTAACTAATATAAACCTTATTCTATTCAATTAAATCTAAAAATCATGTTTTGGAAAATTTATCATTTTTCCTCTATACTTTTGACTTCTTTACAATTTAGTCCCTAGGCTCGTAAAATGAAATTCATGCAATTTCATCCACACCTAAGCCTAGCTGAATTTTATACATGCTTATAACAGCTATACATTTCACGATTTCATACATTTACCACACAATTTTCATAGTTCTCAATTTAACCCCTAATTGACAATTTCAACAAAAATCACTTAACAAAAGTTGTTTGATTCACAACAAAGATTCATTTTCTTCCATTAAACTTCACAAACAACTAAATTTTATTCATGGTAAAACCCTAGACATTTAAACATTTAGCAAATTAGTCCCCGGCTTAGCTAGGTTAAGCTACAACGATCTCGGAAACATAAAAATAATTAAAAACGAACTTAAAATACATTTACATGTAAGGGATATTCTTTGCCAAAATTTTCAAGCTCCCAAAGCCCTGCTTTGATGAAATTTTCGGTTCATGCATGAGTGAAAGTGCAACACCCCTTAACCCGTAATCGTCGCCAGAACAAGGTTATGGAGCATTACCAAAACTTTCAGAACATTTTCAGATAATTCACGTAAATTACTATTTATTAACCAAGATTAGTTATACCGTCCCTTAAATAGACCCTCGAGGCCCAAAACGAGCATTAGAATCAAGTCGGGACTTAATTGGAAACTCTAAAAATTTTTTGCGACATTTCCAAAATTTTCCAAGGTGCAGGGCTCACACGCCCGTGTGGTCCAAGGGACACGCCTGTGGTGCAGGCCGTGTCTAACCCCATGTAACTCTTTAACTTGTGCACACAACTATTCCACACGCCTATGTTCTAGGCCATGTAGTTAATTAAATTCTTTCGAAATTAGGTGCAGGTTTCACAGGGCTAAGACATAACCCATGTTTTAGGCCGTATAGCACACATGGCTGAGACATAGCCTGTGCCTCTTCCCGTGTGCTCAATTCTGAGCATTCTGTTTCTCAAATTTAAGGTGCAGGGGATACACGTCCTAACCACACACCTATGTACCAGGTTATGTGTCACACACGGTCTAGACACAAGTCCGTGTGTCTGCCCGTATGAACAAAATAAAGCCATTTTTAGCTTCATTCCTCACCCAAAATCACACCAATGACCTGCACTTAAACTCACATCCAAATACCAACCATTTCAAGCATTCAAATTAAGCAAAATGTATCATCCAACGTGGCATATCATTACATGCATACATGTTTATAATCTTACCTTGGTATATTCCATAGGTTAGGCATAATTAGACCAACCATTTAACATGTATATAGCTACCATAGTATGACATTACAAGTATATCAAAAACAACCATTACTAGCCATTCTAATGGTTAGATTACAAACCACATATTTAAGCCATTTATGGCCAAATTAGCCTATACATGCCATCATACCAAAATGATTTTACTATATATACCCAAAATAAGCTAGTGGATAGTGTGATGATGCTCCAATGACCTCTAACCTTCGCGAGCTTTCGAGCACTATAAAACAGGGGAAAATAAAACAGAGTAAGCATTACATGCTTAGTAAGTTTGTATAATGGAAACTAAACTTACCGATCCCATTTATTAAATCTTAGCATACAATATCATGTCCATCTATTTGGAAAAATTGCCTAAACACAAGCATTCAATCAAACATGTTAGCCACAAAATTTACATATACATCAAGTAAACATAGATGAGCTCATCATACTATTTTCCTTCAAGACATTATTCATTTTATCCTATAATTTTCTTATCATGCCAAGAGTTTTGTACGTTGATTCATTGAAATTTCGATTGCTACTCAAGTAGTACACTCGAGGTGTACGATTCAATAACCCGTCAATTCTTATTCAAGACTGCCTATAGAGCACTTAATCAAGGGCCACATTCTCGAGCCACATATGGTATTACAGGATTACCAGTCCAGGCTAAATCCTCTATGTAGCGTATGCTCAGAAGAGCTCGATTAGGCTTACCAGTCTAGGCTAAACCCTAATTGTAACATATGCACAAGAGAGATTATATTAGGATTAACCATCCGAGCTAAATCTTTTCTATAATGAGATCAATAGGATTACTCATCCAAGCTAAATCCCGTCAATAACAAATACAGGACCTCATTTATTTCGAGAAAGTACATATATTCATCGGAATTCAATATTCAAACGGAGCTTAACCCTTTTTCACCGTTTCAAACATGTATTCAATTCTTCATCATAGTAACCAAACAATTCCCATCAATATAAATCACATTCCATACAAACACAACATTCAATTTAACATATTTACATGCTTGATTAAGTTACACGAAATTACCTCGACACTTGTTCGCGTATATAATCCACTAATCCGAAACCTTTTCCTTTCCTCGGTCTAACCTCGAATTTGTGTTGTCCAGATCTATATAAATGAATTTAATCATCAATTACACACATTTCATATTCATTTGGACTCAATTTTTCCCTAGGCAAAATTACCATTTTGCCCTTCACTTTTCCATAAATTCCAATTTCGTCCTTAGGCTCGGAAAATGAAATTTGTGCAAGTTACTCCCTATTCCAAGCCTAACCAAAATCCCATCACAAAATTTACAGCACATGTATTCATAAAAATTCAGAATTTTTCATCAAATTTCACAACTTTACATTTTAGTCCCTAAATCATGTTTTCATCAAAAATCACTTTGGAAAAGTTGTTTACCTATCAATAACCTTTCATTTTCTACCATAAATTTCTAATTTTTAGCATATTCATCGATGACTCAATTTTTATACTTTGATAACTTTTCAAATTGATCCTCAAATAGATAGATTAAGCTATCTTGGTTTCAAAAATATCAAAATTACTAAAAATGGGACAAGGAAACTTAACCAATTAAGCCATGAAAGTTTCTCTCTCCGGGGGTTTCCATCTATTTTAGGTTGAAGATAAGATGATATTTTCTATCATCTTTAATTAATTTAATTATTTCAAATTCTAATTTAGATCATTACCCTTTTTCTAAATTTTCATGGATGAGTCACTAAAATATCTACATACTTTTTTTTAATGGTCTAATTACCATATAAGAACCTCAATTTTTTAATTTCATAGCTCTTTAATCCTTCTAGCTACTAGAATACAACTTTTTCATTTTATACGAATTAGTCCAACTTGTAATTAAGCACTAAATCGATAAAAATTTTATTATCAAAATTTTCACATGACATTCCTAACATATTACAGACCATGTAATAAAATAAAAATTAATTTTATTTTCGGATCGGATTTGTGGTCCTGAAATCATTGTTTCGATTTCACTGAAAAATGGGCTGTTATAAAAAGAGATGACCATTTGTTTGTTTTATTATTTTTATCTTCAATTGGCTAATTACCAAATTACCCTTACCTAACATTAAAATCTTCAAAATTACCAAGCCATGCTCATCCACTAACTTACTTAATGGTCTAATTCACATATAAGGACATCCACTTTAAATTTCTATAGCTATTTAACACATTTAGGTAATGGAACACAACTTTTGCACTTTAAGCGATTTAGTCCTTTTCATCAAATTGAACATGTAAACGTTAAAATTCCTTAACGAAATTTTTATAAAATAATTCTATCATGTTGTATATCATGAAATAATATTAAAATAAACTTTTTAATCTCAGATTTTTATCTTGAAACCACTGTTCCAATTTCACTGAAAACGGATTGTTACAACTCAAAAGTTTAATTCCACAGCTTCAAAAGTAGTTAATGAGAGCTCAGGCTCCCAGCTATAATCTTAAGGCTCACACGTTTAGTATTGCAGCCTCTAAAATAGTTAGCGAGATCTAGAGCTCCCAACTGTAATCTTAAGGCTCGCAAGTTCAATACCGCAGCCTCCAAAATAGTTAGCAAGATCTAAAGTTCCTAGCTACAATCTTAAGGCTCACGGGTTGAATACCGCAGCCTCCAAAATAGTTAGTGAGAACTCAGGCTCCCAACTGTAATCTTCAGGCTTGCAAGTTCGAACAATGTGGCCTACAAAGCAGTTGAAGCTCACAAATTAAGTTTAAAATTGGCTCAAAGATAGCCTAAAATCCAAAACTTGTTTAAATTTGCTTAAGTTAAAATTTTGTTCAAGTTCACGGAAAGGTAAAATGTCATAACATTAATAAATAAATTCAAAAACTTCAGTTCTTTCGTCAAGATCACCACATTCCTCATTCTCCCTCCTTCTCCCTCAACAACTTCAGCATTATCGATAGTAGGGTCAACAGTGATGTCATCACCAATAGGCATAATAGTTGGTTCAGAAAGACTGTCCTCGAGGTAAAAATCCCCTGAAATTTTCCACTTGGATGTGAATTCATCTTAAGCGACTCCTAAAGGACAACAAACATCAAAGTCAAGCTAGTCTATCTCTACCTTAGAGGGAGCATC
The DNA here is from genome assembly GCF_007990345.1 of Gossypium hirsutum. Taxonomy (NCBI): domain Eukaryota; kingdom Viridiplantae; phylum Streptophyta; class Magnoliopsida; order Malvales; family Malvaceae; genus Gossypium; species Gossypium hirsutum. Next base: position 10,863,143 of record NC_053436.1, on the reverse strand, counting down.
GCAATTAACCTTGTGAACTCAAAAGGCCTAGCAATAACTTGAGCATGCAGAAGAATATTGGATTTGAGCTCAGGGGTGACATCACTCAACATCCCCAAAGTGTTCTTCTTAAAACCCTCAAAAGCCTCTTCTTGTTTTCGTTTTAACTCTGCCGTTACAGCCTTATGTTCTGCAGTGATATGGTTCACAACTGCTTTATGCTTTTCTACAACCCTTATCAACTCAGCATCCAAGGCCGCGATATCGTTGGATAGTGTATCATTTTTCACTTGTTCAGTTATTAACTTTCCAATAAGCTTATCATTTTGTTTGTAGAGCACGTCATTCTCAATCCTTATCTTCTGCCATTGCTCATGAGTACTTTTAAGATTTCCTTCAAGCTACCTTTAAAGCTTAGATGGATAACGGAGGCCTCAATGAAGAAAGCTTGCAAAGAGGAGCTGAGTGTTAACAACGCAGATTTCTGCGAACTCCCAAATGAGTCATCAGCGCATATCTTTTTCTTCGCAGCCTCTAGCACTAAAGCTCTCCACTTTTCTACAATACCTTTCAGCTCCTTAGAGTTTAAGTTATAGTGACTCAGAGCTAGCTTACCACTATTTCCAGCAGGTAGCTCCCTAACGAGAGGTGCAGCAGGGGGAGAAATACAGGGAGAAGGAGAGTTACCACGAGCAATGATAGGAGAACTCTCGTGAGCCATATTTTGTAAGCTCACTAACGGGGAAGCAAGGGTGGTGGCCACCATAGTAGAAGTCCTCGTGCGATCTACTCTCCTTTTGTGGTGAGACTTTATCCTGCTACTATTTGTCTCCTCCTCGCTGCTAACCACCACGATAATAGCTCTCGTATCAATTTTGTGCCTATTATGCTGAGCCTTCAGACCAGCCCTTAGGTCCATAGCCCTGGTAATTTCCATGGCTTCATTAAGTTCTCATGAAGTGTTGGTAGTTTCCTCAATATCACTTTTTAAACTGCAAGCTGTGTCTGAATCACCAAAAACCCTAGCATTAGCAGGAGTAGTTATCAAATTAACATAGGGACCACTTTCTACCAGTGGTGAGCCCAACACCGCCCAGGGACGAGGCTTTATCCTACAATAAATATAATAGAAATTTCTAGGCTCTTCTTTCAATCCCATTAAAATTAGGTCCAAGTGATCATCGTCACCATAGAGCACGTGTGGCCATGATTGCCCCTCAAATACCGTACCTAACGCCTCAGCAACTTCTCTTCTATTACTCCGTTTATATCCATTGGGGCTATGACCATCCAAACAGTATAAGAAAATGTTTCTCAAGGTTATGACATCTTCAATACTTAGGGAACTGCAAACGCGGAGCCTTCTCAACTGGGCTTCACCTCAATTTGTCTTAATAGTTCGCAAGAAGGAGTACACATTCCCACTCAATGCGAACCATTTTGTAGAAAAGCCAAACCCATCTACAAACTTGCATTTCACCCTGATATACTTCCCCCAGTTCGACTGAAGGTTAGGACATCAGTTCACAATTATGGTTGGACCTTTTTTACGAGGAGAGAAGTAATGAAAACCTACTAAATTTGCTCGGTTCTGGGCCTTTAACAGATACAGACTCTAGAAAACTGTGAGTTGTGGTACTTCATTACGACAGTAACAGTCAATAAAGTAGGCCACAATGATCCACCATGAAAATCGATAGAGTTGACTAGGGGCAATCTGGTAATCATTAAAGAGATGGCAGAAGAACAAGTTCAAAGGCAGGTGAAACCCAACATCCAAGGCATTGAGGGGGAGTAAGAACCTGCCATCATTGGTAGCACTGAGCCTGTGTGAAACCTTAAGAATAGAGAATTCATAGGAAAAATTAAGAATCTTGATTCCCCGCGTACATAAGGCCTGATGCATCTCTTCTTATTTTGTAGTGTAGGGGAAAAAGTTAGCTTTGACAAGGGATTTAAAAGCACGCTCTCACGGTGCGTAATGTGAAACTAATTGACCATGAGCTCCTCTCATTCTCAACATGTTTTCAACGCGGAAAAAAGAAAAGAATAGAGAAATTTAAAACCTAAGATGAGAAGTTATTGAGATTTACCTTGAAAAAAAGCTTTAACTGATTCCGGTTATAAAAATATTAAGAGTGAGTTTTAGGGTTTTAGAAAATTACCTTTTAAAGAAGTTCTTCCCTCCACATTCTAGTGGTTCAAATAAACGAGGGACACCAACAGTCAGATATACGCGAGCACGATATGTCCTTACATGTGGTGAAGCTGACATAAGGTCATAATAGACACTGCGTATTCTACATGCTGTAATAAACGTAAAGTGATGGCCCTAAAGAGCGCTACTTTATAACCCTCCTTAGGCCCACTAGGAGGGACTAGATTGTCATACAGTAATAGTCACTGACCTGAGACCCAAATAAGCTTTGGGTCGTCGACCTGTGACCTGGCTAGACCCCACCAGATGGATGCACACGAGATATACAACGAGAGGACAGTGAGAAGAGCTTGCGGTATCGATTCGCAAAAGTTAAAAAGAGCTCGCGGTATCAACCCACAGAAGTCGAAGGGAGTTCGCGGTCCTATCTCGCATTTACCCAAGGAGTTCACATAGAGGGGACCGTGAACGCAGACATGCAACTTGAAACGATACACATGTCCAACATGCCCAAGGCCTGCTCAGAGTGTCAGCGGTATGAATAGTGGGGTCAAGTCATGAACAGTGATAATATGTATAAATACCCGAATGTTTCTTTAAATGAGACACACAAAAAATTACTCAACACTAGTTTAATAAAATTTTGTACGGATTGCTTAATAAAAGATACATAAATGAAAGTATGAAAACAACAAAGAGGAATAGATTCAATGTATTACTACTTATGGTAAATGCATTCTCTCAAGATTATAGTAGATACTTAGAAATTAATTTACTTTCTTGAAAGTGTTATTTAATAATATAAAATTCAATAATTTAATCTAAAATGCTAATTACATTAATTAGCAATCATAGTTATATTTATATTTCAAATTGGACAATTAAATTACTTTACCTTAAAGTTTAATATGGTTAAATTGTCATTTTAGCATAATTAAAATTGAGTTTACATTAGTTACTGGGCTTGCTCCGGTAGATACCTTGAGAAATAAAAAAATTTGGGTTTACATTATTTAATTGAATTAATAATATTAATTAATAATAAAATAATTATTTTTGAAATAGAAAACTAACCAATAGGTTGGGTAATCATATAAGCTTAGTTTTAATTTAAATTGAAGGTTGTATTGTAGATATAATTAGATCCAACACATGTAGATCCGAGAAACTCATTTTTGGGCATGTGCCATGATATCTAAGGGAGTGACTCTTTGGTGTCATTGGCCTCTTGAGCAAGGAGTTCTAGTAAGACTCAGTTTTCTATTAAAACATTATTATGCTTCTCTCATTCAACTTTTATGATTTTCTCATACAAATATAGCGGTGCCAGAATTTAAAAGAATTTTTGTAGGGGGTACTTTATTGAATTTTAGTGAGAAATTTATTTGAGTTATTTTTCTTGAACTCAAATAAGTTATGTTATTCTTGATTTTTCCTATCTGATTTGTGAGATCATAATTGAAATCCTCATAAGAAATTATAATTCAATTTTATAAGTTAAATTTTAATTTTCCCCATTCTATAAAGAAAGTCAACTTCCACCCCTTGGGAAATCTCAGTTTTTGTCTAGTGTTTAGTTCTTTGAGTTAGTCTCCCTTATTTAAGTATTTGAGAGTTTAGAATAGTGGAAAATATCATTCAGTTGAAGTCTTGAAGGATTTGTATTCAAATTGGATCGTTTTGACAATTAACACCTTCCCATATGCTACTTGCAGTTTCACCTATCTCCTTAACTCAGAAACATAGATACTTTATTTTATCAATTTTATTACCAAATATCTGATAATGTTCTTTTTTTATTAAAAAAATTTAAAATTCTATTGTGCCAACTCAAATGCTTTTTATATCAATTTTTTTAACAATTGGTATTAGAACTTTGGTCGTGCTATGTGGAATAGTATAAATTGTTGACCACATTGATTCCTCTTTCTCTATTGTATATGTATATGGTATTTATTATGATTTTAAAATGATTAGCTACTTTGTTGATATAATGAAAGGTGTAAAAATAGAATGTCGGTAATGACAATATATCGCAAAGAAAAGAGAAATAAAAACAAAGAACACACAGATTTTATGTGGAAACCATTTCGGGAAAAAAACCACAGGCAGAGAAGAAGAAAATTCACTATGTCGAATTCAATTTTATACAAGAGGAATAGACTATGTCTATTTATAGGCTTTGTAAAGCCATATTCTAATTGGAGTGTAGTAAGATTGAAACACTTTATTCTAATCAATATAAAATAGATAGAGTTTAATAAGGTTTAAAAAACCTTATTCTAAAATAAAATAAAAGAAGTAAAGTTCTATATGGATTTTACTTTTATTTTATTTTACCACTGTATTTTATTTAAATAAGGATTCGGGTCACTTAATTCTAACAATCTCCACCTTGACACAGATTCTCAATAAACAAGTTCTTCATTCATCGCGAACTCTCAACGAACAAGTTCAACACCTCTTCCGTAAAACCCTTTAAGGATTTAACTTCAACAATGAACACCAACCAAGTCTAAGTAATGCTCAAACTAGGTTATAGAAAGTGACTTAGTCATCATATCTGCAGGATTTTCATGAGTACTAATTTTGCTTAGAAAAATATCACCACGAGCAATAATATCACGAACAAAATGATACCGAACATCAATGTGTTTTGTTCTCTCATGAAACATTTGATCTTTTGTAAGGAATATTGCACTTTGACTGTCACAAAATACTGTACTGATTTGAAGGTCTTTATTGATTTCACTAAAGAGTCCCTTCAACCAAATAGCTTCTTTACAAACCTCAATAGTCGCCATGTACTCAGCTTCAATGGTAGACAAATCAACTTTAATTTGCAAAGTGGCTTTCCAACTGATTGCACAACCTCCGATTGTAAAGACATAACCTGTGAGAGATCTTCTTCTATCAAGGTTTTCAGCAAAATCAGCATCAATATATCCAATGACTCCATCTCTAGTTCTTCCAAACTGTAAGCAAACATTAGTAGTACCTCGTAAGTATCTTAAAATCCACTGAATTACTTTCAATTGTTCTTTACCAGGATTCGCCATGTATCTGCTAACTGCACTGACTGCATATGATAAATCTGGACATGAACAAACCATAACATACATGAAAGATCCCACTACACTAGAGTATGGAACATGTGACATGTACTCAATCTCATAATTTGATTGTGGAGACAAAGCCAATGAAAGTCTGAAATGGGCTGCTAAAAGAGTACTAATAAGTTTAGCACTCTGCATATTGAACCTGCAAAGAACTTTCTCAATGTACCCCTTCTGATTTAGGTACAATTTACTTGCTTTTCTATCTCTAAGAATCTTCATAACAAGTATCTTCTTTGCTGGTCCCACATCTTTCATCTCAAATTCTTCACTTAGTTGGGCTTTGACCTTTATTATCTCTCCTTTATCTTTTGCTGCTATTAACATGTCATCAACATAAATAAGTAGATACACAAAAGAACCATCACTATTTTTCTTAAAGTAAACATAACAGCCAAAACTACTTCTTTTGAAATCATGAGAAGTCATAAAGGAATCAAATCTCTTGTACCACTGTCTTGGTGATTGTTTCAAACCATAAAGGGACTTTTTCAGCAAGTAAACATGGTCTTATTTTTCTGAGACTATAAAACCCTCTGGTTGTTGCATTTAAATACCCTCCTCAAGTTCTCCATGCAAAAATGCAGTTTTTACATCTAACTGCTCAAGCTCCAAATCATGTATGGCCATAATACTAAGCAAAGCTCGAATCGAACAATGCTTCACAACTGGAAAGAACATATTTGTGAAGTCTACTCTTGGAATTTGACTATAAACCTTTGCAACAAGCCTTGCTTTATATCTGGTTCTTCAAATCTTGGAGTCATTTCTTTCTTTTTAAACACCCATTTACAACGAACAGTCTTTTTATCTTTAGAAAGTTTCACAAGATCCCATGTTCTGTTTTTGTGGAGTGATTCCATGTCCTCTTGCATAGCAAACATCCACTTTTCTGAGTTTTCACAACTAACCGCCTCAGAATAATTAGATGGCTCTTGGTTTGCATCTATATCTTCAGCTACATTTAAAGCATAAGCAACTAGATCATCCTCGGTATATTTCTTTTGGAGGTTTAATTTCTCTTCTAGTTCTATTTTTGGCGATAAAGCATTGTGGTGAAGAAGCAACTCTATTCTCAATTTTTGTACTGGCTTGAGGAGTCGAATCTGTTGTAGATTCTGTATTAAACTGATGCTCCACCTGCTTTTGATTTTTTTTATTGGAAGATTCTTTAAGAGATAAGTTAGGTAGTATAGCAGTTTCATCAAAAAACAACATCTCTGCTAATCACAACTTTTCTATTTTCAGGACACCATAACTTATACCTTTTTACACTAATTGTATAACCAAGAAAAACACATTTAGTAGATCTCGGTTCTAATTTTCCATTATCAACATGAGCATACGCAAGACACCCAAAGATCTTTAAATCAGAATAATTAACAGGATTACCATCCCATACCTCTTGTGGAGTTTTTTTCTCAATGGCAACAGATGGAGATTGGTTGATAAAAAAACATGCAGTAGAGGTTGCTTTGGCCCAAAACGACTTTGGTAAGTCGACATTTGACAACATACATTGAAACTTCTCCATGATCGTTCTGTTCATTCGTTCTACAACGCCATTTTGCTTTAGAGTATGACGAACTGTCAAGTGTCTCATGATTCCTTCTAACTTGCACAGTTTATTAAACTCATCAAAACAAAAATCTAAGCCATTATCTGTGCGGAGGTATTTTATTTGTTTTCTCTTCTATTTTTCAATCATAGTTTTTCAATACTTAAATGCGAAAAACACATCACTTTTCTGCTTCAGGAAGAACGCCCAAAATTTTCTAAAAAAATCATAAATAAAAGTTAGCATATAATTAGCTCCACCTCTCGAAAGCACTCTAGATGGTCCCCACAGATTAGAATGACTATACTCCGACGTTCCTTTCATGTTACGGATTCCTCTAGTGAACCGAACTCTCTTTTGCTTCCTCAAAATACAGTGCTCACAGAACTTTAGTTTGCAAATTTCTTGCCCATTAAGAAGTCCTATTTTGCTCAATTCTGCCATGCCATTCTCACTCATATGCCCTAGGCGCATATGCCAAAGTTTAGTAATATCATCATCTGACAAGGAAGAGGAAACGACAACTGTATCACTAATAGCAGTAGAACCCTGCAAAACATATAACTTGGCAGTCTTTCTGTGCCCTTTCATCACAACAAGGGAACTTTTGGAAATATTCAAAACCCCACTTTCAGCTATGTATCTGTACCCTTTTGAATCAAGAATACTCAACGAAATTAAATTTCTCTTTAACTCTATAACATGTCGCACGTCATTGAGTGTTCTGACAACTCCGTCAAACATCTTAACTTTAATTATTCCAACACTTGTAATTTTACACAAAGCATTATTTCCAATCAAAACAACACCTTCAAATACTGTTTCTTAAGTTGTAAACCAATCCCGATTGGGACTCATGTGGAAGTTGCAGCCTGAATTAAGGATCCATTCATTGCTCACTTTAGAATTGTTGACAGAAGTGACTAGAAGTTCACCATCGCTGTAGTCTTCTACAACATCAGCTTCACCAGAATTTTCTAGTTGTTTTTCCTTTTGATTCGCAACCTCCCTTTTCATCTTATTTTGTAGCTTATCGCACTCAGATTTAATGTGCCCTTTCTTCTTGTAGAAGTTACAAGTTTTACCTCTGTTTAAAGACTTCGATCTACCTTTAGATTTACTGTGAGAATTCTGTTCCTGTGTCCTTCTATGATCATCATCAGCATTCTGATATTGTCTCTCTCTCACGAACAATGAGACCCTCACCCTGAGAGTCAGTTTTAACTACAAGATGCTTCATCTTATCATACGAGGTTAAAGAATCATAAACCTCATCAACTGTGAGAGACTCACGGCTATATAAAATCGTATCTCTAAAGGTTGAATAAGACAGGGGCAACGAACAAAGTAGAATCAACCCTAGATCTTCCTTATCATACTGAACCTCCATGGCCTCCAAGTTTGAGAGAATTTCTTTAAACACTGTTAAGTGTCCATTCATAGATGCACCTTCCTCCAAACGATGAGCATAAAAACGCTGCTTCATATGCAGCTTGCTGGTTAGAGCTTTCAACATACATATTTGTTCCAGCCTCTTCCATAATACAGCGGCGGTCTTCTCCTTCATCACATCTTGCAAAATTTCGTTAGACAAATACAGATGTAACTGTGTTAACGCCTTTTGACCATTGCGCTTCTTGTTTTCCTTCGTCATTTTCGAAGGCATCTTATCTACCCCTAGCAGGGCTTTCTCTAAGTCCATCTGTGCAAGAACTGTCTCCATCTTTATCTGCCACAATACAAATCTGGTGTTGTGATCCAACGACAGAATTTCATACTTCAAATACACCATTACCGTGATTGAGATGAACAACTCGGAAGCTCTGATACCAATTTGTAAAAATAAAATGTCGATAATGACAATATATCACAAAGAAAAAATAAATAAAAATAAAGAACACACAGATTTTACTTGAAAACCCTTTCGGGAAAAAAACCACGGGCAGAGGAGAAGAAAATTCACTATGTCAAGTTCAAATTTATACAAGAGGAATAGACTATGTCTATTTATAGGCTTTGTAAAGCCATATTCTAATAGGAGTGTAGTAAGATTGAAACACCTTATTCTAATCAATATAAAATAGATGGAGTTTAATAAGGTTTTAAAAACCTTATTCTAAAATAAAATAGAAGAAGTGTAATTCTATATGGATTTTACTTTTATTTTATTTTACCACTGTATTTTATTTAAATAAGGATTCGGGTCACTTAATTCTAACAAAAGGTATGTGATTACATATGTATCGATATTGTTAAGCAATGAGCTCGCCCTCAACTAACCGATACTAAACATAGTCAGGGTATAATTGACATGCCACAAGATTCTGGCACTTCCGTGTATTCATTCTGGCACTTAGGTGCAATTCATTCTAGCACCATGGTGCAAATTTATTCTCGCACTTCGGTGCAATACATTTTGTGGAGTGTTAGGGGGATCAATACATGAGTGTTTGATCAATACTTTGGTACTTATTGTGGAGTTTTAAGGAATAAATCTGCATATTCATACTTGTGTCTGTATCCAATTAATAGGGGTTATAAGTAAATGTTTATTATGTCATTTTGATTTTGAAAATGATACATTATTCTAATTTGTGGATAAACTTCGTTTTGAATATGATAAGCGAACATCACTCTGATTCTACTTATAATAAGTTATCCTAAAAATAATTTGTTTTAATTGCTTTTATGTTTAGCTTCAAATTATGTTAGTATCACTAAGTAATCAATACTCAGCATACGAATTTGTTTGTTACCGTGTGCAAGTATCGTAGGCTTTTGAGGTGATCGTGTATCGTCAGCATCCAAGCGATCAACACTCAGCTTAGCTATCCATTGTAAGGTTTTAGGTTTTAGTTATGCTTAATTATGTATGGCATGCACCTAAGTAATTAGGAAGTGTTTTGGAGTGCTTATAATATTTTGTTTATATATATCTATGCTCATGTTTTGGTATACTTGGTAAGGTGATCTATAAGGTTTCCAAGGTTGATTTTCAAGTTTTGTTTAATAGCTAGTTGTGCATGGTTGTATAGGTTTTAAAAAGTATGTTAGTTGATAAATTTGTCTAGTTGTACTGAATTGTATGCTTGGATGGTATTTGATTATGATTACATGTATTGAATTGATGGTTGTTGCATTGGTGCTATGTTTAGGCATGTTTTAGGTATAATTTGCTATGGTTGGAATGCTTGAAAATAGGCATTTTTTGTTATTTTGTCATTCAGTCTCGAGACAGGAAGGACATGTCTTGAAACAGTTAGAATAAAATTTACCTTATTGTTCGTGCAAAGTCTTAATGTCTTGAGACATTCCAAGTTAGTCTCAAGACAAAATGGCTCTTATCTTGAGGTAATGGTACATCGAAGTTAAACTAGTTTTGCCCTATTCCAGGTCTTAAGACATCCAAACATCGAAGCTAAAATAACAAAACAAGAGAGGCCTATCTCGAACATAGTCTCGAGACTCGAGAAGCCATGTCTTGAGATGTGTCATCACCGAAACACAATGTTAAAATTTTATTAATAGAGTTTGGATTAGAACCTTAACTCTATTTTTTATCGAATGCAAACCTATAACCCTATTTATAGAATCATATAACATTGAATCATTATGTTTATATTGATAATTGTTATTATATGTGATTATTATGAATTAATGTCAAATTGTTTTATTAAATTACTCGAAATAATTTGAGTTGCTTAGGCAACGTAATGTGACGTCACACATTTAGATTAAACATCTGGATCGGATGTGGGATGTCACATCTAGTTGATGCAAAACTTTATATTTTCCATGTGATCAAAGTTTCAAAAATCATGGAAAAGTCAAATTTCAAAAACATGATCAAGTTCTACATTGAGCATCCTGAACATTTATGGTAAAAAGGATAAGACAACATGGTTTAGTTGCTAAAAAGGACCATTTTATGATTTAACATCAAAGATTGATAAACATCTGATAAGTTTAAGCCTTAACAAAAGCCTTTACGAATTTATGCTTTAAAGTATTATGGCTTTGGTATGGTCATTGGTTCACTTGATATGGATGACCTCTTAACTATAAAAAGCAAAGAAAGTCTCATTACGAAATTTAAGTTGAAATGCAAAATGCTTTTGAGATGATTGATCTTTAACTGATGATCTATTTCCTTCGAATGAAGATTAAGTAAAACCAAGAAAAAAAATTAATTTGTCAAAGAAAATATGCCAATTTTTTTTTAATATGTACTATATGAAAGAATTTAAGATCATAAATACCCTTATGAATTCAGATGAGAAACTCAACAAGGATGGAGTTGAGTGTATGAAAATATTTTATATTAAAAATTTTTATGAATTCATGTTGTGTGATGTATCCCTAAAAAAGCAAGGCCTAACATCTTGTATGTTGTAAGTGTTCTATCTTATGTCATGCATTGTGTAAGTGGCTTACACATAAAGAGTGTTAAAAAAGTGTTATCAAATCTGTCAAAAGGGACCATCAATTTTGGTGTCAAGTTCAACTAGTGTTAGAAGTTTTAAGATTATTGGATTTTTTTATAGTGACTAGATAAACTCTAGATTATATGAAGAGTACCTCTACGAATTGTTTCAGCTTGCGCAATCGATAGTAGAAGTTGATTTGTTATTTGCAATAGCAATTTTCAATCAAGGGCTATAATTGAGAAGATTATACTCAAAGGCAAAGCAAATCATTTTTTAAGGGATGAGGTAATATTACAAAATTTTAAGGGGCAAAGTATTTAAAAATTTATTAAAAGGTATTGAAATAAATTATTAATTTTTTTGAGGAGGCAAAAATGTAAGTGTTCCATTTTTAAAGCTCTAAAAAGCTTTGATTGAATGAGTAATTATATGGAGGGGTCTTAAATTAAAATTACCCCTTTTAATTAGAGGGCAAAGGTCCCTTTGCTTCGCAGCTGATTCTGCTTGATTTGCATATGGACCAAGTGTTAGTAGACAATCAAACTGCAATTCAATCTTTCATGAAAAGACCAAACATTTCAACAATAAGCTTTTTTTTTTTGTTAATATACTTCAGAAAAGTGGTTTATTATCTTGGTTTTCTGCAAAATTAAAGATTAAATTGCTGTCAATTTTCACTAAGCAAACGAGTTTGAGTAATACTAAAATTAATCATAATAACATAAAAAATATGTACGATACTAAAATAAAAAAATTAAATACATAAATACATTAGATTAGTAATACTAAATACATTACAATTATTTATCATAATGTTGTCATTAATCGTTGTTAGTGTTGAGTTGATTTGTTATGTTAAATTAATTAACAACATTGCTAATATTAGAAACTCAATCACACATGTAAGTGTGTGGAAACTACATATTTAGAATACAAATTTATGTTTAAAAATAACATACAATAAATAATGAAATATATGATTTAAAATTAATTAATTATAATATATGAAATAGTTACGATGTTAAAATAAAAAAATAGATTAAATTGTAAGTAAAACGAAATTTAAACATACAAATACATCATATTAAGATTATTGTATGAATACAATTATTTATCATGGTGTTATCATCAATCCTAAGTTGATATCAAGTTAATTAGTGACACCATCTTAATCAACAACATTATTAATAGTAGGTTTTTTCACACCACAATGTGAGTGTACGAGAATATTTTATATTAAAAATATATTTATAAAAATATTTTAACAAATGATTTCGGTGGAGTGATAATAAATTTTATATAAATTTGTTGTTCTTGGTTCATTTCTCAAATAATTTTTTTATTTGAAAAAAATATAAAAGTATGAAAAAATAAAAATACCTCTTATAATAATATTAGTTACTCATTAAAAGATATTTTAGTAATTTCACAATTGAGTTAATATCGAGTTGACTCATAATACCAACTCAATCATACATTTTATATATAATATAGATATACTAATAAAGTATGCATAAAAAAATTAAAAGATCTAAAAATGTTAAAATTAAATTTCGATTGAGTGGTAAATTTAAAGTTTTACTAACCTAATTGACATGTATTCAAATTTTATCATATTCATGTACTTTTATTTTTTTAAGTAAAAGACTAACATGCCTTTAAATAATCTAATTTATTTCAAATGTGAAAGGATATTAAAATAATTTTCTTAATTGAATTGAGATCCAATTAATAAGTGACATCAGTAAAGATATAAACTTCATTTTTAATTATTTTCTATATACATAAAAAAAAATTTACTTCAACTTGTAATTGAATTCAATTGAATTTAATTTAATCTCTTTGTTGTCATTGCTATTTTTACCTTCATTGTTTTAACTTAATTACGATTGACAGTCACATTAAACAACAGGATCTCTTAGTTAAATATTGTATAAAAAAAAAAAAAGGCCTGCAATTACCCCCATTATGATATATGATAAAGAAATTGTCAAAGAAATTGTCTTCTCTATTCCTTTCTCTCGAACCATAAAATCATAAAAATTCAGAAATTCCAGATTTATTTGTCGCTTTCAATAACAGAAAAGTGTAGGTTAGCCAAATCATTCATGAAAACAACTTTAGCATGAAATTGAGGACTCCAATTTTGGCTGTTGCTGACTATGTGAAATGAAATTTTCCTTCCTTCTCGGCCTCACAATGTGCCCTTGTTTTTTTTCCTTTTTCATATGCATGTGTAACAAATTTGTTTTCATTTTTTGTCATATAAAAACAAACAAAAACTCTATAAATATCAGGTTTATTAAAAATAAACACAAACTGAAAGTCCCAAAATGCCCTAAATTGTTGAAATAAGTAATTAAAATGATGGAACAGAGCGAGAAGTTGGAGCTGTAAGTGTATGATGGTTTCTGTGGGTTAAGAAGTGAAGAAAATGCGGAAGGTAAGAGTAAATGTTTGGGTTGGGTTGGGTAGGATTGCACAGATGATAAAGAATGTTGTAGTAGAGTTATGAGTATCAGCTGCACCCAACAACATTATGACACATATCCTTAGTATCTCCAACATATATTATTGTCTTTGAATTTGAAACGACTCTACCCAATGGAAAAAGCTAATGAACAAAAAAGATGATGCATAGAACAACAGAAGCAGAGCACGCCGAAAGAGACGCTTAGCAACCGACTCCAAACCACACATTCGCTCTCAGTCTCACCGCCCCATTCTCTCCTCAACCTTACGTACTTGCCCTTCCCTTTATTTCTTGTTTTGGTCCAAATAACCAAAGAAAGTACTTCACCATCTTACCCCAACAATACAACTCTCTCTAACTTAACCATTTTCTTCACTTTAATTTGGTTATGAGGAGCCTGCCAACCTAGAGGGGCTGGCATGGGGACCTCTATTTAAAATGTAAAATTATTATTTAAATTTTAAATTTTTTTAAAATTTTAAATTAATAAAAATAAAATTATACTTTAATTTCCTTCAAATTATAAAAATTTATCTTTTAAAAATTATAAAGATATAAATTATAAAAAATTAAAATTTTATTCAACTCAAAAAATTATTCGCACCTGCTGCCATTCTGTTCTTATCTACAACTTGATCCTGCCAAAAAAAATTGAACTAAGACCATTTGATTGGCTACCCCCCCCCTCTCCCCTCGGGCCTCTTTGCATTGCATTTCCTTATTTTAATTATTAACTAGTATATATCTAAAACTGTCATTCCCATCATTAATTTGATTTCAAATCATAATGATGGCAGACTAAAGAAGATGCGGTTCCTTTTTATGTATTATCATTCTTTGAGATTCTGTGATTTTTTCTTTCGTTTTGCTTGCATCATCGCAGACGTCGAGAGTTTACCTTTTTTGTTGTAAAAAAAAATATCTAAATTGATAAATTTTATAAATGTTAATGGTGAAATTTATTGAAATTTTTAGAATTAAAATTAAATAATAAATTTTGGAAACATTAAAAACTAAATTTGTTAAATTTTTATATTTAGAATGAAATTGATAGAATGCATAAAAACTAAAGGGTTAATTTTATTATTAGACCACTAAAAAAACTCACATAAGCTTAGAGTGAATATAATATTCAATTTCGAAAAGTTTAGAAACTAAATAAAAAAATTAATAGTTGGGTGACCAAAATAGAATGAAAGGCATAGTTAGATGACCATTTTTATAGTTTACCCATAAAAAATAGTTTTCGGTATGCGTCATCGTTTAGTTAAAAAAAATTAACAGAAGGGTTAATTTGCATGTTTCGAAATAAATAAAGGCTAATGTACTCATTTTTTTAGTACAGAAATTGAAATGCAATCCACCCCTAAATTAGAGGCTTCCTTAATACTTTTACCATTTTCTTTGATGGAGAGACCATTATTTTTGTGAAATTTTTATTTCACTTCTCTTCACATAATAAGAGCAATCAAATTTTTTAAAATAAATAATTGATAAAATTGTATAAATAAGTTATCATAATTAAGTTCAATTGTTTGAAACAAATAACAGTTCAATGGTTACTGATTAAATTCACATGATAAAATTAATGTGTGGCAAAAATAAATTTTATAAGTTATCGTAATTTTATGAAAATATTAAGACAAAAAAATGTTAAAGAAAATGAACTTATAAAAAAATTGTAATAAGAGCAATTTAGTAAAATGTATGTTTAAATAATTTTAAATTTCATCATCTAAATACGAAAATTTTACATTATAGCCAAATAAATTAAATAAGGCGACGTAATATACTTAATCTTAAGTGTAATCTTATATTTTGGTAATCTTATTACTAGAGATAATATTATATTCCATTAACTAAACTCTCATTATCTGTTATTTAAAATTAACAATACCAAAAAATGCACACTTTTGTACTTGATAAAGAAGTATAGCAATGAGTTTTACAATCTAGTTAGAACAACCACGAGCTCTAAAAAGACTATTCCTTGTTTATCAAGGCTACTGTCCATTTGTGCTGAGTCGCTAAAGCCATTCTCATGGATTCTTGCCAAATCTCAAGAAAAATGGTAAATTTTGACAAATTGAAGCTTTTCTTCGATCCATAAAGAAAACAGAGGGAAGGGAGATGGTTCACTAGTATATTAAGAGTACAGAAAGTGAATAAACTCGATAAATATCTAGTAGTGAATTTTGGTGAGATAAGCAATAAGGAAACTCTCTCCCAAAATATCATTTATAAGATTCATAGCAAATTAGGGCATTGGAAATTGCAAAATGCCTCTCTCAAAGAGGTAGACTGACTCTAATTATGTTTACTCTAGTTAATATTCCTTTATATTGATTAGATCGTTAACGCCTTCTAGTGGAGGCATTGTGTTGGGAAGAGAAAACTTCACCGACGTAATTCGACTACCATTTGATGACCTAAACACCAAAGAGGATTGGAAACTAGATCAACAGACTTGGTGAATAAAGCCCTTCTTACTAAACAGGCATGGAGAATATTGATGAAAGAATCATTAACTACTAGAGTCTTTAAAGTGAAATATCATAAAAACTATGAATTATGTGATGTGATGTTGAAAGCTTCTGACTTGTAGATTTAGAAGGGCTTCTAAAAGGAAAAGACTTTGTTTACTCAAAGTTGATGTGCAAGTTTGAAATAGAAAATTTTGTGAGATTATTTTGGTTGTGCTTTGAGAGGAAATCGATAAAACATGCATACATGAGGAATGATGTAAGATTTTAGGATGACAGGATGATTAGATTTGCTCTAAAAAAGAAGCTCGGTAGGATATTAGAAGTAGAATTTTCTCTATCCTAGGTGGAGAAAATAAACTCATACAGAAATTTGATAGCTGTGGTGTTTTTTTTTATAAAATCTATCTCTGAAATTATTTGAAAAAGAAATAATCTAGAGAGAGATAAGTAATCCGCATGGGACCAAGTAGTGAAACCTTTGAAAACTCAAAACTCTTTTTCAAGTTTTTTTTTTAAACTTGTCATGGCTGTATTCCAACTAGAGAAGAATTGGCAAGATAATCAATTAATCTATGACTAATTGCCCTTTTTGCTCCTTGTACTTTGTTGAGTCTATTGAGCATATCTTTGCTAAATATGATTTTGCTAGAGCTATCTAATTTGGTGGCATACTTTTTCTAAGAATTCAAGAATTTTGACTTAGACTCGGTTTGTTTTAATGAAATAATTTTTGAAAAATATTTTTTTTTACATTTTTTTGTGTTTGTTTAATGAAAAATAATTTGGTCAACAAAAATGGCTTACAGGTCAACGGAAATAAGCTATTTTTCCAGTAAAATGACTTACCATTTTGAGAAGTAAGTCATTGTCCCAAAAAAGAGCTTATTTATGGGTGATTTTATTTTTATATAAAAATTAACTTAAGTCAAATTTAATATTATTATATTAATAATAAATTTTTATTTTTATTTTTAAAAATATTTAAAATGAATAAAATATTATAATTTTCAATATTATTAAATATACATATTTAATTATCTATATCTAATCATATAATAAATTATCTAATATTTCAATTTTATTTTAATAAAAAAATTTAAAAATAATAATTTTAAATAATATTCTTCATACATTATTGAAAAATATTCAATATTAATATTTAATAATTAATATTTATTACAATTATAAATATATTAATAATAACATTTTTGTAGTATAAAAATTAAAATATGCCATAAGGCTATGTACTCTTCAAAAATTTGGAAATTAGTGCCTGTACTCTTATTTTCACAAATTTAATCTTTCTAATTTTCAGATTTGAAAATCAAGTCGATTGTTAAATTTTTTTTGTCAATTTTGTTGATGTCACATTTTTAAATAAAAAATATTCGGTACTCATGTAACTAAAAAGTGACATTATAATGAACATGAATTTAACAAAATATTTTTAAAAATGCTAACAGTTGAACTTGAATTTTGATATCTAAAAAGTAGGACTAATCCAAAAACAAAAGTACATGGACTAAATTTAAAATTTACGGACATTACAATGACTTATGACATATTTTAACCTAGTAAGAAATCCGAATATTTTAATTATATAAATTTGAGTATTTATTTAAGTAGTCCTTAGCTTCATTTATCCCTTACAACTCTAATGTCTCAATATGTACCCTCATATATGTAATATATGTAATTTAAATTAAGTTTTAATTAAGCGTTATTTATTATTAAGTTTATATATGACATTGATTATTACAAATATTTTCTATTGTTAAAAGGAACTTGCACTATAATATTTTATAACAAATAAATTTATGTCGTGTTTGTTTTACAAAGAACAATGTAAAATATAAATTTATAGATATAAAGTAAAATCAATTAAACAATGAAAAGATAAAAAAATCTCAAATGTATATTTGTTTAAATGAAAACAACTTTTATGAAATATTTTCAGAAAATCTGTCAAACAATAGAAAATATTTTACACAAATTCATCCAAATACCAACAAATATTAGTTTTCCCATAGAAGTAAGTCATTTTTCAAAAATCATTTTCCAAAAACCATTTTCAATAAAACAAACGAAGTCTTAGTAATGTTTTATTGGAATTCGAAGTGGGTCACGTTGGATGATCTAAATACTAAAGAAGCAAGAGAATTCTACACCCTCTTCACCTGTACCTTATGGCGAATCTGAAATGAGGGAAATGATATCATTTTTAGATGAGCTTAACCCAATTCAATAGGTACCCTCTGCTTTATTAGGAACAACTACTATTCTATCCTTAAGGCATTACAGAAGAGGTTACAATGAGGGGAATGAATGGTAGATGTGGTATCCTTACTAGATTAACAGAGCTTAAGGAAGATGATTGTAATGACATCTAATGAAATTTGTCTCTAACTATCAAAAAAGGAAGAGAATGAGGTAGCTTTTAGAATGTTGTTGGGGTGAAGGATAGAAACAATTATAAGATATTCTGTTGTAAAAAATTTTATGCGAAATATTGACTTCAAGCATAAATTCTTCTTTTGAGATTGTTTTCTTTATATATGTATGATCAAGGAATTAACAAATGTAGACTCTTGAACATGGACAAAAACTAGAGTAATATTATTTCAGAAAGAACAATAGCGGACTAGAAGCTCATCCTTGCTACCCGTGACATCAAGGAACTAATGCAAAATATTGAGGTCGTCAAAGCAAAGGGAGGAATCAATCAGGATTTGAAGGAGTTGAAAGGTTGGGCAAGAGCGCGTTCGATATGGACATTTCGTTTAGTTGGCCTTAATATTTGCTAACTTTTTCTTGACTGATTTTGTATGAAATGAGTTTTTTTAAGAGATAAACATTTCAATAGAATAAATTATTACAAGCATTAAATTGAATAACTAACAACTGAATTCAGTTCAAACTAATTAACAAGAATAAATCTAAGGAAAACTCACACATCTATATAAGGTAAGACTCGAACATGAAAATCTTAACTTATATTTGGATTGAGGTAATACAAACCAAAAGAAAGGAAAGTAGAGGAAAGGAAGATCATTTCCTTTGTTTGGTTAACTTTTTTTAAGTTGAAGTAAGGGAAAGCTAAGGAAAGTATAAATGTTAAATTTTTATTTACCCTAAATTAGAGGGAAATTTAAGAAAAGAAAAGTAAAAATATTTTTAAGTTGTAAAATATCATTTTTACCTTTATAACTTTCTATCTGATTATATTATAAAAAAGTTATAATTGTAAGAAATCACTATATTCAATCATTTCCTTTCCATAGTTTTACCAAACAAAAAATTTTAAATTTCCTTTACTTTCCTTTCCCTTACTAATTTTAATCATCCAAATAAAATGATATTTAATCTTTTTCTTTCTTTAACAATTTTTTTCTTTTGTTTTTCTCAATGTCATAAAGATAAATTCAAACATAGTATTTAAATTCTTAACGCCTCGACCTTATCATTGAACCAAAGCATCATAACATATATTACTTATGCTACATTTTTTGATAAAAATGTATACCTTTTATCATACAATAGTCTCCATTTTATGCCAAAATATTAAATTTGGTAATCAACATTTTGGAGATAAGTTTGTCATGACTTTTTTTCTTTAGACTGGTTAATCTGGAATTTGACCAAGGAAAGTAATATAGTAGTTGAACAAATGGATTGGCATTCACTTTTTGCTATTTGCATTATTTGGAGGTTATGGAAGTGTAGGAATGATTTTATTTTCAATGATGGGCATAATAGTAGTAGAGATGTGCTTTCTACTAGCACCTCGTGGGCCAAGTTTATCTTCCATGGCTGGCGACTGTCAACAGGTTTTTATCTCTGTGGAGGAGAAATCTTGGAAGCCTCCCAAGGATGATTGGGTGAAACTTAATACAGATGGATCCACTAATTTCGTAGGAGAGTTCAAATGGAGAGTGGATTTGTGGCTTTGTGTTGAATCTTGGAGCATCAACAATTTTTCAAGTAGAGGCGCGGGCAATGCTTGAAGGTCTTTCTCTTGCATGGAAGATTGAGGCTGAAAGCAATAATGCTTTACTGATAATGGTCTTGCGGAAATTCAACTTATCCATCAACTTTGTAGAAGGAAATGACTGATCGAGTTCAAGCACATAGATAGGAACAAAATTCTTGTGCTGATAGACTAGCTAAAATGGAACATTCAATGTTGGAGGGAATGCGGGTGCTGCTGCATTTTCCGGATGTGTTACTGGATATTCTACGGTCTGGCTGTTTATACGGTTTAAGTTGAACTCTTTTTATTCACAAAAAAAGAAAATCAAGGCATTTATGATTATTTCCAATTAACTTTGAGCTAGTAGTCTTTTCAATAAAATTATGCAAGTGTTGGATATATATTAGTTTCGTGCTCTATCCTTATACTTACCAAGAAATTTCAATAAAATTGTATATATGTAAAAGATACAAGAGTGCAATACTTTCTGAGGTGATTATGGCCAAAATACAGCCAAGTTTGAATACTGCATGGACGTTATCCACAAGTTGAACATATGCCAAAGAGTAGCCATATCTTAACAAGTTGCTCTACATTCTTTTAATTTTAATTTATTGTATAATTTTTTTTAAAAATAAATACCAATTCTCTAGTAAAATGAATTAATTGATAAATGATACATTTATTATGTTTCTGCCTCTGCATTTATTACATTTTCCATTTCTATAATTTTTTTTGTTCTTTTATCTTTTTGTTGGTGGCACCCCATAACTCAGCAATAGAGATGACGCATATGAAATTGTCTGGCATTATTTTATGTTTTCGCTATGGATTTTAATTTAATTTTAATAAATTTTCGCTTTAAAATTTTGAGATAAATTTTAAAATTATACATCAATTTTTGTTAAATGTGTAATGTTATATATGAATTTTGATATTGTGTAACTTTATACATGACATTTTAATTTGATTTAATTTTCATAAATTACTAATATTATTATCGATATAATACAATTTACATTTTCATATTATATAAGTATATTTATTCAATGTAAAAATACTAATGTATTTATTTCTTTAAATGCATATAATTAAATTAATATTAAAATTTTATACATACATTTATAACACAATTAAAATTTCATATGTATAACTATATAAAAAATTAATGTATGAAATTATATATTAACTAAAAGTTTCTGTACAATTTATAAAAAAAAAAAACTCAGTTTCTTATGTATCCCATAATTTCACCATTTCACCTAATACAAACCCACAAAAAGCTGACAAAAACAGAACTTCTTTCTCATTGCCTTCTCAATGTGTGGCCTTGGATACGGATATTTTTATTGTAAATTACCCCACACCCACCCACCGCACTGTTAAAAAAGTTTACGGCAATAGCTTAAAATTTACATATTAGAGCTAAAAACCTTTCAAGTTTTCAACAGGCCCTATAAATAGGCTCCTGCGGACACCATTTCATTTCAGGCACCTTCTATATCCAGAATACAAAGATGGAAAGAGTGGAGGAAGATGACCCTAAACAAAACAATGTTAAAACTAGGCCCAAGGGAGGATTGGTCACCATGCCTTTCATTTTCTGTAAGTAATTATAATTATCCATATGTACTTACTTGTACATGCATTTTCGTGATCTAAATTAAGAATATTTCTCTTCTTAGATATTGGTAGTATTACTATGTTGGGACTTTTCGTTTAATTTAGTTTTGATGTATGATTATATGATACAGCAAATGAGATCTGTGAGAAGCTGGCGGTGGTGGGATTTAATACCAATATGATAAGCTACTTAACAACACAGCTTCATATGCCATTAACCAAAGCAGCCAACACTCTCACAAATTTTGGTGGAACAGCTAGCTTGACACCATTGCTTGGTGCCTTTATCTCTGATTCATACGCCGGTCGTTTCTGGACAATAACAGTCGCTTCCATCATATACCAAATAGTAAGAATAGATAGTCTCGGGTCTCTCAGATTCATGAACAGATGCATGGCTGCTTTATATTTAACCTTTGATTGATGGTTTCAGGGGATGACATGTTTAACACTATCAGCAATACTTCCACAACTTAGGCCACCACCGTGTAAAGGTGAGCAAGTCTGCCAACAAGCAACGGCAGGGCAGTTGGCAATCCTATACGGATCTCTCTTACTTGGGGCTTTGGGATCAGGAGGAATCCGGCCTTGTGTGGTTGCTTTCGGGGCAGACCAGTTCGACGAAAGCAACCCAAAGGAAGCAACGAAGACATGGAAATACTTCAATTGGTACTACTTTGTGATGGGGGTATCAATACTTGTGGCTGTCACAGTGCTTGTTTACATTCAAGATAACATTGGGTGGGGATGGGGCCTTGGAGTCCCCACCATCGCCATGTTCTTGTCCATTATCACGTTCATCATCGGCTATCCACTTTATCGACACATGGATCCGTCAGGGAGTCCGTTTACCCGTTTGGTACAGGTCAGTGTGTCAGCTTTCAAGAAGAGGAAGTTGGCCATGGTTTCTGACCCCAACTTGTTGTATCGGAATGATGAGCTTGACGCCTCCATTTCTGTAGATGGAAAACTTGTTCACACCCCAGACATGACGTAAGTTGTCCCTTTCTGGTTTCTTAAACACACAATTGCATTTGCATCCATAGCTGCCACTCAAACATGGAACTGTGACAATTGTTCTAGAAACCGACAATGATACCATATGCTAAACAAGACTGCCATGCATGCATATCATGATTGATGTCTTCTTTTACCCTTTTCTCTTACTTTATGGTTGCATTTTAATATTATTATTGTTGAATTTAGTTAATTCTTTAAAAGGAAGACACTATTTTAACCTATGCTTTTTACTTTTCGTCCCCAAAAGAACCATTTTTTTTTAAAATATGAAACCAAAGCATTTATAAATAATAAAATAATCTCAAGGCATTATTAGCTTCATTTCATGTCTTCTCATATCATATGATGGTGGTCTGTCTTCCTTATGGTGTCCATATCTAGTAAGAAAAATAAAAGAAATTGGGAGTAGATAAGATTACTTTCCTTGGATTTGTTTGATACCAACATGGCCTTTGTTATTTCGGAAATACCGTCAGTTTTGATAGTAGGTTTCATTGTAAGTTTTGGAATCTTTGAGATATGGAGCGAAGGACTCAATAATTGGGAGGAGGAGGGCCACCTCAAAGCTTAGATCTTATTCACACTGCCACCCACTTGATCACTCCATAATTGCATTTTAGTTGGCAAAGAAACAAAAGTTGTTTTTAGAGTGTCTGAATCAAAAGTCTCCCTCAGGCCCCAGCAGACCCTACCATTCAATGGGAACATGTTTTTTGCCTATTATTTCACCTGCAATTTTCCTGCCTCGCACTGTGGCTGATGACAGTGGTGGAATAAATTTAAAAGGCCAAATTTTCTTCGCTTCCCATGTTCATCAAAGCAAGCAAATTAAATAAAAATAAAAATGGCCCAATACATCTTTGAACATGGAAGCCTCATGCTAATTAATTAATGTATACGATGAGTTGCAGATTCCTTGACAAGGCAGCCATTCTGACGGAAGAAGATATTGTAAAACCAGGGCAAGCTCCTAATCTATGGAGACTGAACACCATCCATCGAGTGGAGGAACTAAAAGCAGTGATCCGAATGGGACCGATATGGGCAGCAGGAATCCTCCTCATCACAGCCTATGCTCAGCAAAACACATTCTCCCTCCAACAGGCCAAAAGCATGAACAGGCACCTCACCAAGTCATTTGAGATCCCTGCTGGTTCCATGACTGTCTTCACCATGGTCTCCATGCTCTCCACCATAGCCTTGTATGACCGTGTTTTGGTCCGCATTGCCCGTAGATACACAGGGCTCGAGCGAGGCATCAGCTTCCTGCACAGGATGGGAATAGGATTCATGATATCAGTATTAGCCACTCTGGTAGCAGGCTTCGTGGAAGTGAAGCGTAAAGAAGCGGCTTTAGCACATGGGCTTCAAGACAAGGCTCATTCAATCATCCCCATCTCAGTGTTCTGGCTTGTGCCTCAGTACAGTCTTCATGGAATAGCAGAGGCATTCATGTCGATTGGACACTTGGAATTCTTTTATGATCAGGCACCTGAAAGCATGAGGAGCACAGCTACCGCACTGTTTTGGACTGCAATCTCAGTCGGAAATTACATGAGCACGCTGCTGGTTTCTTTAGTACACAAATTCAGCGCAAGAGCTGATGGATCAAATTGGCTTCCAGATAACAACTTGAACGAGGGCAAATTGGAGTACTTTTACTGGTTGATCACTGCCTTGCAAGTGGTTAATCTTATTTACTACATCTGTTGTGCTAAGCTGTATACGTATAAGCCGATTCAAATCCATGGCAAAGACAGTGGATCTGAAGGAGATGCAGGAGTAGAGCTTGCAAGCAAGGTTTAGTTTTTGCATTTGAGGAAACTAGATGGTGAATTCTTGTTCCTTTTTCTAAAACTGTCTAGCCATAGATCTTGTAGAGAGAGTCTAATAGATTACAATCTGAATCGTAGGATAGGCATGTAAAGTCCTAAATAACATTAGAAAGAAAAATCCACCACCAAGTATTGTATTTTGTAATAGATGAAAAATAAAAATTCTGAAGCTGGTTTCTATTTGTCTTCTTCTAAGTTCGGGTTTACCAATCTATAAACAGCCAATCAAGCAATATCTGGAGAGACAAGAATATTCCTTAACCAGACAAGTAATGTATACTTTCATTTTCGGTGCATGCTTAATACCTTGTCTTAAACCACAAGGAAACAATCACAGTATAAACAGTTTCATCATGATGGATATATTCCCGTGATTGTAATGAGCAAAAAAACCAGAGTTCCAAACAAATGTGTTCAATGCCGAAACTAATAGTAACACCCTTTGATGAGAAAAAAACTAGTGACATGGAGAATAAAGTTTGACACCAAAATTCTTAATAAAGCAATTTTCATTTAATTCTATCAAAAACATCCCGTAGTTATTCTGTTTCTTCCAATATCTAATTCAACTCAATCTGAGATTGCACCTGAAATTCTTTAAAAAGAAAAGAAAAAATGTATCGCGATACAAATTGTACTGACACAGAGAAAAGGTCCTCAGCTAGGTCATCTGTTTGAATACACAGACAACAGCTCTGCTTTGCCGTGAAATTAGAAGACTCGGTGTGAATTCATTGCATAAACCTGAGAATCATCTACAAAGTGAGGCTTTCAGCGTTCTCAACAATCTTTGAGAAGGTTTGAAGGAAGGCAGCCAAATCAGCACCATAGATAATTCGGTGGTCAGCAGTAACATTCACCTGAAAAGGAAGAATCTCATGGTAACTAAGTTGTTCTTTTGAAATAGTTAGCCAGGATGAAAATTTAGTTTGTCTCCTGTCCAATATAGCGACTCCTCTATATTAATTGCCAAACATGAAGAACATGGATTATTCACCAATAAATGGAATTAACCTAATCTAACGATTGAACTAGTTATTTCAGATTAATATTTCTCAAAAACTTTATCAAAACATCCGTAGCACATACCTTCAACAACAATATAATTAGGGTTGCAAAGATAGGTTTAGCTCTGACAACTACCACTGTACAAGCTCTAACCACTTACCATCACAATGTAACGCAAAGTAATTTGGGGCAAACAAGAAATATTGGAGCCCATTCGTATTTGGACAACTCTAAACATGATCATAAATAAACTAATTAAATTTTAAATTTATGTCAAGAGAAAAACCAAAAAACCTACAAATGCCCCTTAAAGAAGATGATATTTAAAAGAGAGCATGTCAATAGAATGAGAGGCTTATTAGGACACTGGCATAAACAAGAAACAAAGACCTCAGTGGTGTTGACCTACCTAAGGAAATTATCCCGAGTTAGGCATAGTAGCACAATATGACCAAATATAGGCGATAGCTAAACCAACCTTACTGCATTAAGGTTTTGTTTGTTGTAACAGCTCTAACACTTTTTGTCCTTTGTAGAACAGTGTCTTGGAAATATCTTAGCTATCTGGAAGTTTACCTAGCCATTGACTCAGCTAACATAAAATGAACCAGCTTCTGCCAATAGAAGCTAATCAAGGTAGGTTCCTCCACACAATTAACAACCAATATACCACGTATACTTACTGAGGATCCAAATGAGCTTTTTGGAAAAATCAAACATATCCTCACAACTATCCTCCTTATTTCACATGATGGCAGTCGCAATGACCGACAAATGTTAGGTAGTAAATAGGATTAAATACCCCAAGAGTACCACCCATAACTAAAGAATACATCTTAGAGGCCAGAAGAAATGAAGCAAAAGCAGTTCCAACAATAGCAGAGAGCAGAATGGGAAGCCTGAGTTGTGGAAAAGAGGATGAGGGTCAGTGATAAAAGTCTTCTGCAGCCAAAAGCAGGCTGCAAGAAAATGTGATACACATTTGAAAAGGATGACCATTGTTTATATGCACCATGGGAAATACGGAAAAGTTCTTCCTCTATCCAAGAAATGCATTTGTAATGTAATTGACTATTGCTCCTTGTATATCCGAATTCAGAATGAAATGGATAGTGTAAGTCCTTGTCATCACTAAATTATTTCAAGCTTATTTGTCAGTCAAGATTTTTACTCGTAAATGGAACAGGGTACACAAACAGCCAAGTTACACAAACAACTTAAGCACATGAGTGTGTGGGCGAGAAACCAACCAACCATGATCAAGTACATAATGTGGACAGGATGTCTAAAGCTAGCCATTGTTGGAGGGAATCTTTTCCTCCCAAAAGCAATTCCCTTTAAATATAGCTCATGAAATATAACAGGTGAACTCCTCAACACGGCATGATGGTTGCTCAGAAAAAGTAGAGTACTTGTGCCCTATGTGCTTGGACTCAGGTATGAGTGTTAGATACAAGTATGTACTCGACACAAGTAAGGTTAGTCTTTTCTAAGTTTTTCCATGTATTTGGGGGATTATTGGAGTTCGTCTATATTCATGTGCCAGACACAGGTACTTGAAAAATAGTGAAGAGTTCGAGTAACATAGCTTGTACCTAAATTGTACTTTTTTTAGATAGCCTCAGATCCCGGCATCTTTTTACTGTTATATTAGTAAAAATCATAAATGTAGTCTGCTTTCAGTCACTACATGATACCTTAAAGCATTAACAATAAATGAGTATATTGGTTCATGATAGATTTGTAATAATTTATCCTATCTCATAAATTTTCTATAAAGTTCGAACGAAAGCTTTATCTACAAGGGATTGTAATTGGCTCCATAATTGAAACGGGACTCACCAGCATTTTGTTTTTCACGCTGAAGAATCCCTCAGCATCAGCTACAACAGTTGGCTTTGATGCTCCAACAGCCATGATAGCTCCCTGGTCATCATTCCAAAAAATAACTAAAAAACATAGAGAGATGTAATCAAACAGAGGAAATAGAAGGTCCATCCATAACCACTCACCTGGCCTGGGGGAAGAATGGCATCAAACCTGTCCACTCCAAACATGCCCAGATTGGACAGAGTGAATGTCCCTGCAAGCAATTTAATCATTATTTACTCTCTAAATTCTAGACACAAAAATATCAACCAACTACTCAAAGTGGAACCAGAAGTAAAATCGCTAAGCAGTACAAACCCGAATTATACTCTTGAGGCTGAAGCTGCTTTGCCCGGGCTTTCTCCACCAATTCTTTCCATTTTTGAGACAGTAGATACAAATCCAACTATATCGAAACAATTCCTTTAATTCAAGCTCTTAGAAGCTATAAGAAACTATAGAAAAACTATATACAACTACAGCATATTATTAATAACAAACAACTCTTATATTTTATTCCAATTATCAAAAATCAATATAGTATAGGATCACTAACCTTATCTGCATCTTGAAGAACAGGGGTAATCAAGCCACCATTGATAGCAACAGCTACTGCAATGTTGATGTTACTATTGTAAGTAAAACTCTTGCCATCTTTACAGCTTGAATTCACAACAGGGTGCTGCGCAAGTGCCATTGCGGCAGCTTTGGCTAACAAAGCAGTCATTGTCACACCCTTTGGTTTCACCTATAAATCAAAATACCAAGTGATGAATTAAAACCAATTTGCGAATCCAAAACAAAAATAATCCAACTTATGAAATCAAAAAATCCAACTCAACTTACCTTCTCATACAAGGCATCAAGCGCGTCCGTAGTCACAGGATACCCCACTCGAAATGTGGGCACTGAAAGGCTCTCCACCATATTTTTCGAAACGGCGGACTGCATTGTCGTAAACGGCACTACTGTAGATCCTGGAACTGGAGGAGGAAGGCTAGAAGGGGCGGCAGAAGCAGCTGGAGCTTTCGCTGGTGCTGCATGCTTCGTTTCCACAACCACTGCAAGCCCCACATTTTTCTTCGAAGGTGAAAGACCGGCGGCGGCCTCAATGTCCTCTGGCGTAATCCTCCCATACGGACCTGTTCCAACCACAGACTCAATGTCCACCTTGTGCTGCTTCGCTAACTTCTTTGCATATGGTGTGGCAACAGTCTTCGTCGGCCCCTCCGCAACTGTTGGAGCCGCGGGAGCAGGCGTCGATTTGGGAGGAGCTGGAGTTGAGGCAGCAGCTGGAGTTGGAGCAGGAGGTGGAGCAGATGGGGTTGAAGCACCTGATTTTGAGGCAGCTTTGGCTTTAGCCTCAGCAATTTCATCTTCAGTCTCAGCGAGAACACCAATGGCAGCACCAACAAGAGCAGTTTCGCCTTCCCCAACAACTATAGCAGCGAGAATGCCGTCATAGAAAGTCTCGACATCCATGTCAGCCTTGTCGGATTCGACAACGACGACGCTTTCACCTTTGGAGAGTACATCACCTTCGGATTTAACCCAAGAGACGATCTTGCCCTCGGTCATGGTAGAACTGAGGGCAGGCATGAAGATCTCCCTGATCTTGGAACGGACGGTCAGGATTCGTCTTGGGGTTGACTTGGAACGAATTGCAGAGAAAGGAATTGAAGGGGCAAGACGAGGAAGAGAAGAAGAAGAAGAAAGGGAAGAAGAGAAGGAGATGATAGTGTTGGAGAGAAAGGGAGAAGCCATTTCCTTGTGTTTTTGGCTTTGAGGAGAGGAATTGGAGAGAAAGCGAAAGAAATGAAATAAATTAAGGAGCGAATGGAGAGAGTAGAGAATGGAGGGAATATAAGAGAGGGAGCGGCGGAGAAGACGAGGAAATACTGCACTACCCAACTGTGTTTGCATCGCCGGTTACTAATTACTATTGGATGTTTTAGATTTTCGTTTTCACGCTTTCGTCTGTCAATTTTTCGTTTCTTTTCTTTTTGGAACATAAACTTTTACTTCTTTTCAATTCCATCCTTATTTTACAAATCTAATTTACTGATCCATTCCTATTTCCCAACTAAATTCTACTAAACGACCTTTTCCTGCCTCAAAAGGGAAAAGAAACGACTTCTTTTTCTTACCAAACCTTTAACTACAATGGGAAAATTCCGGCTTTGCGCTTACAACATATGTCATTGGTGGCTTTAAATCCAATTTTCCTTGCCTCAGAGGGCAAGGCGGTTGAGCAGTGCTTAAAAAAAATAATTCTGACTCTAAAAGTATTTTTAGAAAAAAAGTTACGCTAAATAAGTTGTTTTTTACTGAAATTTTTAGTTTTTCAAAACTACTTCTGATAATAAGAAGAAGCTAAAATTTTTAATTTTTCCTCTCCCAAAAGCACTTTTGATTATTTTTTTATGCTTAATTACAAATGTATTAAAATCATTAATTAAAAATAAAAAATATTTTTTAAAATACTAATTACAAATATTTAATGGTTATATTTAAATATTTAAAATATAGTTTATATATTCTAATTAAATTTTATAAATAATTAATATTTATTGCTTAAAAATATTTAAAATTTATATTTCATATATTAAAATACTAACAACAAGTTATAATAATTTTTTATATTCTTACTAAAATATAATAATATTAACTAATTTAAATATTATTTAAATGCATATTTATTACTTGATAATAACATGTCTAAAATGGATATTTTATTTGTTAAAGCACTCTAATTTTAAATTAAACTTTTCAAAAGCACTTCACAAAAACACTTTTCCACGGTATTTTTTAAAAGCATTGCTAAACTAACCCAAGTCGTACACAATATTAAATTATGTCACACTAAATATGTAAGTGAAAACATTCTTATACTAAATTCATTAAAAATTGTAATTTTTGTTGAAATGTTAAAATTAAGTTACTGAAAAGCACGAAGACCTAAGTTCAAAATCTATTATTCTTATTATGTATGTTTATTTATTAAGATTTATCAACATACAAAAAGATATTAATTCCCTCAACATAATATTTCTTACTTTGTAAAGGAACGAAACTTTTGGTAATTTCCTAACTAAGTTGGGATCCGGTTGATAGGTGACACCACCTCTGGCAACCCTTTACTATCTAGCATTGATAGATAGCTAAATTGTATATATTATGAATAAGGGGAGAGATTCACTTACACCCGTGTAAAATTATATTAGTTTTACATATTTACACATCTCTTTGTACGATTAATATTTTAACAATCCAACCGTCACATTTTATATTTCATTCATATGGATCATGTATGTCAAATTTGATATAAATTAAAATTTTCTTACTATTTATTTTATATATAAAAAAACTTTCAACAATTCAAAAATATTAATATATATAATGTTTTAGGTCAATGTGATAGAGACATCGAATCTGTTCAAAAATTTACATATATGACATGAAAAATTATATCAATAAATCCAACAGTTAGATTGTTAAAATATTAATCATACAAAGAGATACGAAAAGATTTTAATTTTACACTAGTGTAAGTGGATCCATCCCTATATGAATAAATTAATTTGAGTTTAATATAATATATATTTGAAAAACATATAAAAAAAATATCAAATTCATAGACTTTTTAGAAATTTCAAATTCATTACTCAATAACCAAATTAACAAATACATGAATCTAAGAAATAATCATAAACATCATATTTGCATGTGTCTTTGCACCTAATTTATTATTTTGGAAATCTAGATCCAAATGTAAATGTTTTGGAGACATTGATAAGATAATTGACAATTGTGAAAAGTAAGGGGTCATTTAATACCGATAGCATAAATAGACCAATTAAAGAAACATTAGGAAAAGCTGAATTACTTGATATTAAATAGACATTGGATGGTTCACATGGTCCAATAATTGTAAGAACTTGTTATGGAGAGAAATTATGTAAACTAGGTATATGGGGAAGAGTGATTCATACAATTGGGGTTAATATTCGGGTTGTAATTACTTTTTTTTTTGTAATGGTAGATTGAACTTAAGTTAATAGGTGATTAAA
Organism: Gossypium hirsutum; assembly: GCF_007990345.1. NCBI lineage: Eukaryota > Viridiplantae > Streptophyta > Magnoliopsida > Malvales > Malvaceae > Gossypium > Gossypium hirsutum. The sequence goes on along the minus strand of NC_053436.1, from coordinate 10,831,551 downwards.
ATAGTTGGTGAATAAAATCATTCTCTGAGTAAGGCTCTGCATATGTATGATTGGGGAATCCAATTTGAGTTAACAAATATTGTATGCCGATTCTCTCTTTACTTATATCTGTGACTCACTTGCACATTGGATTTATTTTGCAAACTTTCTTAATTCTATCTAGATTCTATTCCAACAAAAGTTAGAATAGAATTGTTTTTTTGAATAGTTGTAAACCAAGTTTTGTTGTTCCATTAATAGTACATACATTAATGTTGGAAAGAAGTGCAAATCGAGGGATTTTTTCAATTGGTATTATGACACCCCAAACCCTAATCGAGACGGACCAGTCTGAATTCGAGCTTTACATTAGCCACCTAAGTGACTCTCCGGCTAATGACCTTCCAAGACACACCCTAACCTTATAATACATCAATATTATCTGTTTATTAGTTATTTATTAATGTGGAAGCAATTTTTGAACTAAATTTAAACTTTTTATAAGTAATTTTACTTAAAGGCATTTTAATCATTTTACCACCTACAGTTAAACTAACTCGAATTTAGATCTATACATTTACCAACCCTCTTTTAGTCAATTTATGTAAGCCCTAGAAATTTTAGCTTAATCTGAGTTTATTTTCTATGTCTAATTTAAGTTTTATCATTAAGGACTAAATCGTAACAATTTCAAACTATTAACAATTTCAAACTATTAGTACTATAGCTGAATATTAAATTGAGTGTGTTTCTAACAAAATTTATCAATTACAAGTCTAATCCTAAAATTTTATCAAGTTTCCTTTTCATTTAAGGCTCTAATTGGACTTATCAAGTTACAAGATTAATTTCTAATTTAAACGGACCAGAGAACCAATTTAAAAAGACCAGAATTCAAACCCCCAACAGTCCACTGCAGTTTTTATGTGCAAAAAATTTGATTTTAAACCCGATTTTGAGTATTTTAATGGCCAATTAAACCTGATTTAGTTACAATTAAAAATCATACATATTCATACACCTTCAATTAAATTTATTAACACCAACTAAGCCTCAATTAAATAGAATTAAACATTTAATTTCATGCATATCACCCACCGGTTAATTCAAACAAGTGGCATATCTTAGTCGCTAGTAAACCACTCCATGAAAGCTTCATTTAAACAATGGTTAGTGTAAACATCATGCATCACACACCATGTTATCAATCACCATGTTATTAAGAAACAATATACCGTAAATTATTCAATAATCAAACTCAAACATGAATATATGATATTATAAAACCATCCAAAATTAAAAATGTCCAATGTCCAAGTCCAATTACAATTAAAATTAAACTAAGTCTCAGAAGTTCCACAATGCCCAAATAACATCTCTAAAATGTGTAACTAAATCTCTACCGAGCCTTAATCTCTTGGAACTCTCTTGCTCAGCTCCTCAGCTCCTCTGTAACACCCCTCACCCGTATCCAGCGCTGGAACAGGGTTTGAGGTGCTGCCAAACTTAAACTCAACCAATCTTATGAAATCAGGCCATAAAATTTTGATCAATTTAAAAATTTTTGTTCTATAAGCAACCTGTCCCTTAATTGGGCTTAAAAGGCCCAAAACATACATTCAAGGTGGTTCGGGGTCAAATTGAGGGCTCAAGAAAAACTTGGAAAATTCATGCTTTAAGGCCCCACACACCCGTGTGGGTATGGACTATGTGGTCACGCACGCCCGAGTGGCTTGGGACACGCCTATGCCCTTAGCCTGTGTGCAACACTGACTTTAAAACACAGCCATGGTGTACGCCCGTGTGGCCTGCCCGTGTATAATACTGACTTTAATACACGGCCATGGCACACGCCCATGTGGCCTACCCGTGTACAACAATGACTTAAAATTTTAAATGCAGGGGACGCACGGCCATAACACACACCCATGGGAGTGAGCCGTGTGTCACACACAGCCTAGACACACGCCCGTGTGTCTTGCCCGTGTGGACAAAGAAGGCCATTTCCAGGCCATTTTGTCACCCATGTTACACAACCTACACAAGATCATTTCAATATACTAATTTCACCACAATGGACGCCAATTCATCCATAGAAAGAATATTATAAGCATTTACCAAAATGAATAACAACCACTATTCTAGGCTTGTTGCAAAATGAAAGGCTTTTGACTTAGCCAAAATACATAACCAATTTCTCATTAAATCAAACATTCTAGTCTAGCCCTACACATGCCATTATAACAAAATAAAAGCTTTCACAAATACCCAAAATAGGATCAGGTTGTAGTGCGATTGTGACAGCCCAAAACTGACCCTAGTCGGGAAGTGGTTTCGGGACTGCTAAACCGAGTCTTATAAATAATTAAAAGCTATATTCTGTGTTTATGATGTGAGTAAATGCATGTGTGAAAGTTTCATGCATTAATTTGATCATCTTTATGTGAATTTATTAATATGGACTTATATGAAACTTTGTTGGAAAGTGAGAGGTTAATTTTACAATGGTCTAATAGTACATGCATTGAAAGGAGTGGTTTTGCATGTCAATTTACCCATGATAAACATGGTGGCCGGCCAAGGAAGGAATATGCTCCACTAATTCAAAAATTAAAATAGTTTTGTATTAACAAATGATTTAATAATTGAAATTAAAGGAATTATAGAATTAAAGGAAATAATATAATGAGAAGTGGGAGGAGAAACCAAGGTGTTTCATCTTTACTTCTCCATTGCCAAAACTAGAAGAAAGAAAGAAGAAAAACTCTTGTTGAATTTCGGCTAAGGTGTTTTGATACAAAAAGGTATGTTTTATGCCACTCTTGAAAATGTATGCATAATTTGGAGGATTGGTTTAAATTTTACTTGAATCTTGGATTGAAATTAGGTTATTTATGAGGGTTGAATTTCGGCCTAGGAGCTTAAAATTTTTAGTAGAAGTTTTGATGACATTAGATGGATAGTTAGGTTGGATGTGTTAAATTGTTAATTGTTTTAGCTTGAAAGTTAAGGTTAATATGGTTTATGGGATTGCCGAATCTAATTTAGGGAGAAAGAAATATATGTATTCGGTTATGCTATTGATTCTTGGGGAAATAATGTTTAATGTATTTTTGTTTATGTTTTATAAAAGCACTAGTAATTGAATTTGAGAAATTTTAACTTGTTGATGGGAGGTGTTGAACGTGATATTCGGATGTGTTTCAAGGAATGACATTAGGGTAGCTAGAGTCTAAGAACCTTCGGTCAAGGACTATTGTGTGAGCAAATTCGGTATAAAGGTTTAAATGTTAATTGCATTGTATTTAATGTTTAAAGAATAGGTAGTAGCTAATTAAAGTTAAGAAGGCTAGAATTTCTTTTAAGGGAGTGTGACCTTAATTTGAACAAAATAGAATCGGCCTTAAGCTTGACTAAATGGTTCGGTTATTATTAGCTTAGAAGAAACCTATATGAAATTGTTGTATTAGGTCATAATATATAATTACATATGAAGGCTAAGTTTAAGTAGTAAGGCCGAATAGGTTATAAATTAATTATAGACGGTTCATATACATAGGAGTATGTAGGTATTTGTGTGTGCGGCATTGATGATAAATGGTGAATTGGTAATAATCTACTTGGGACAGCAGTAGTAGGGTGGTTTTCGAAAATCGCCATAATTTGTAGGAGTTGAATTAGAAGCTGAGTGAATTATGTCATTAAAGCTTCAAGGGTCTATTTTCTTACAAAAGAAACTATAGAAACAAAAGAGTTACCGATCTAGAGATATTTGAAGTATTGTGGGGCTGAGTCAAAATGACTGCTGGATTCCCTGTTCTGTTTTTAGAAAATCATTATAAATTGTACAAAAATGATTATAAGATAAAATTTATATGCTTAGACTCCTTAATGAGTCTAGTTTCAAATGAGATTAAATACAACACATTTGGAATTCTGTAAAGTGAGAAATTGGATTCGTAGTGAAGAGTGGTCAGAATAGTCAAACAGTGAAATAGGGGAAACTTTAAGAAAAATCTGGTATTGATTGGCCAAGCCTAAAATTCTGAAAATTTTATGGATGGAAGATATACGAGTCTATATTCAGGGAAAATTAACGGCAAGTGATTTGGAGTTTAGTAGCTCCAGTTATAAGTAACTTAGTAACTACTGCTCAGGAAAACAGCTCGTAGTGAATATGTGATTTTGTTGTAAACATTAATGAAAGTTTGCCGATGAATTATTTATTGATTATTATAAAGCTTACTATAATCTATGTGTGTGAAAGTCGGATCAATATATATATTATTCTGAAAGTAATACTTGAATAGTCGATTAATGACTATTTTAAATTTTGTTGAACTTAAGCTCAAGAGCAAAGGGGAACTAGATCCGATAAAGGGAAGGAAAAAGTAATTGAATAGCCGTTGAAGTCGTTCGACGACATTTGAGGTAAGTCTTCGAGTAATGACCCTACTTGAATTATATTGAAATGAATAGTCATACTATGACGGATAGTCGAATGTGCTTAGAGACTATCTTATAAAGCCAATTGAAATCATGCTCTTTGTGTGTGGCTACTGAGCCGAAATTTGAAAGGTTTAATAAATGTTTTGTGTTTGAGCCTTAGTAACGAAGAAATGATATGGATGTGTTATGATTATTGATATATGTGTGCATGAGCATTGGATTATATCCGGGCTAAGACCCGAAGGCAATTATGCGAGTTGATATATCCGGGCTATGACCCGAAGGCAATTATGCGAGATGATATATCCGGGCTAAGACCCGAAGGCAATTATGCGAGATGATATATCCGGGCTAAGACCCGAAGGCAATTATGCGAGTTGATATATCCGGGCTAAGACCCGAAGGCAATTATGCGAGTTGATATGTCCGGGTTAAGACCCGAAGGCAAATGTGTTTGCGGCTGTATTCAGTTAAATACCGAAGAAACTTGGGTTTGAATGTGAGCGTTTTGTGCTGTAACTAATTTAATAAATATGCTTGACCAACCCGAATGATAAGGTATGTTTGCATGTGCATTGGAAAAGTCGATTCGTTTTAAATAGTATTCGTGCGATCGGCTAACGAATTTTCGGCTTTTAGAAAGGTTGATACCTTGTGTATATATGTTGATGAAGTGTGAAGTAAGTATGATTATGAGAATGTGTGTTAATAAAGTGATTTAGTTAGCTATGTGAATGTAATACTGTAGTCAAAGCCGATTTCATTACTTGAGACTTACTAAGCTTAAAATGCTTACCCGGTTGCTTTGGCTCTCTGTTTTATAGATTTTGTTCGTCAGCTATCGGATTCGGGATCAGCGAAGTCGAAGTCATCTACACTATCAAAGCTCTTTTGGTACTCTTTTAGATGAACTCTGGATATGGCATGTATAGGACTACCCCCTTTTGTTTAAGTTCTTATTGTGATGTATGTGTGTAAAGCCATGCGAAAATGGCTCGTAGAAGTGGAGTACGGCATTAGACCATTTGTGTTTATGTATGTATATATGGTTTCACGATGTGACTATGGTTTGAAATGGAAGTGTTGGGCTAATGATCAGCCATTGGAATGGCTAAATATGATCACATGTGGACCTATGTATGGAAAAACCCTAGTTGGTCCATGGTAACCACAAAATAGGTAAAGTTTACCTTGAAAACAGATGCTGACAGCAACAGTGGTGTAGATTTGAAAAATCACAAAAATTCGTAGGAGTGGAATTAAATAGTGAATAAATTATGTAATCGAACCTTGATGAACCTACTTTCATATGGAAGTAACGAAACAATCATATGAACAGTACAGTAATAGATATTCGGGTTCTTGTGGAACGGGGCCAGAACAGTTTCTGGATTCTCTGTTCCGCCTTTGGAAATTCACTATAAATTGACCAGAGATAATTAGGGGTCATACCATATATGCATGGTTTCCTCTCTGAGTCTAGTTTCCATAGAAACAAACGGCATCAGTATTGAAGCTCTGTGCAGAGAGATATCCAAGTCGTAATGGGAAGAGGTCAGTGTAGTCGACCCCTGTAACATGGGAGACTTTGACTAATAAACTGTACTAATTGGCCCGACCAAAAATTCTAGAAAAAAATTCGTAGGTGGGGACATGAGTCTAGTTTCAGGGAAAAATCACAAAATTGATTTTCGAGTTGTGAAACTCAAGATATGATTTTTGAAGCGACTAGTACTCAGACTGGGCAGTGTCTGGAAAAAAAAAATTTTAAAAGTCTGTCAACACCTCGTATTCGACTCCGGTGACGGTCTCGGGTTCGGGGTGTTACAGCGATAACACTTCAACCGTCTTCCAATCATCAAGAGTCCACGAGTACTGTAAAACAGAGGAAAATAAAAAGAGGGTAAGCATTAACATGCTTAGTAAGTTCGGATAACGGGAAAATAAACTTACTGATTATTTAGCATGTGACCATAATAAATACTCCATCCAAACAAGTATAGAATATATTTCCTATCACATGCACTCACCCACTAAGTTAGTCTCATGGCATGACAAGATAATAGTATATCTAGATGAGCTCATCATATCATTATTCCCAATTTACATCTTATGTTAGTCCCATTGAATTTCTTGGTTTTCCGATGGATATATCATTTCCCTTCAACTCATACAAATGATCGTTTCGAGTACGCACTCCATTGAACCTTGCATCTTATGGCGGAATTGCCAAATCAGGCTAAATTTCCCGTAATACAAACTCATAGAGTAAATGTTGGGATTACCAGTCTAGGCTAAATCCCCTTACAACGACATATACTCTAATGAGCTCGAATCTGAATTACCAGTCCAGGCTAAATTCAGAACCTACTTCGGATTACTCGTCCGGGCTAAATCTTAAGGCACACATATTCTTCGGGAGGCTAGATCACTTTAAGATCACCCTTCCGGGCCATATCCTTTTCACCGTCAATTTATTTTCGAGATGTTCCATCGAGTAACCCTATTCATTCAACTGGGACTTTCTTATATGCCTTTTACTTACTTTATTAAATCTCATAAATTATCATGCAATAGGCATTTACCACATTTATACAATAAAAAATATACATTTTAAGTACATTAGAGTCTACTTTGAGTTATTCGAACTTACCTGGTGATTGTTTCAGATTCGAGCTTTTATCACTCCGAAACTTTTCATTTCCCTCAGTCAACTTCCGGATTTGGTTTATCGAGATGTATATCAGCAAAATAACTATATCAATACATCATTTAATTCCTTTGTAATCCCTATCTCATCCTAGGGTAAAATGACCAATTTGCCTTTAAACCTTGATAAAATTACGATTTTCCCCTTGAGCTCGTAATTCGATTTTCATCACATTTTATAATCATTCAAGCCTAGCCTAATAACATTTGTGCTTATGGCATCTTACAATTCCATCTATATCATACATTTCTTACCAATTTCACAAACTTTTGCAAAATGGTTCAATTAGGTGTTTTCATGCTAACACCTTTCATAAAAGTTGTTTATCTAACAACTAAGACTCATATTCTTCCACCAAAACTCAGCAACTGTTATGAACCCTTTCATGGCAACTTCCTAGAACATTTACCATTTTGTAACATAGTCCCCTCAAAAGAAAGTTCATGCAATAGGGACTCTAAAAGTACAAAAATTTTCAAGAAAATCACTTACTTGAGAGGGCTCCAAGTTGCTGAAATTTTAAAGCTTAAAACCCTTGAAAATGGCTGATTTTCGGTCAAGAAGAAGAGTGAAAAATAAAATAAATTGAAGGCTAGACCTTAGGGCATTATTTAAAACACATTTTATGACATCATATACCTAATCCTTTGACCATTTCATTTTTCTTTGTCTCATGGCCGACCAAGCTAATGTTTAAGGGTCTATTTGCCCTTTTTAGACCCCAAATTTCAGTTTCATGACAATTTAATACCTTTAGCAATCAATTTGAGACTTTTTCACTTTATGCGATTTAGTCCTTTATCGCAGTTGGACTCAAAATCGCTAAAATTAATTCATCAAAATTTTCATGTATCTATATAATCATGCTAGTACTCTAAAAATATAAATAAAATAATTTTCTTAGCCTCGAATTCGTGGTCTCGAAACTACTATTTCGACTAGGCCCTATTTTGGGATGTTAAGGTGTGAGCTTAAAAAGCTCAATGAAAGTTAATAAAACGACGAGTAAATTAGCACCCAAATCATGCTTAAATTGAAACCAATAAAAAACAAATTTTCAATCACAATATCAATCCATAATAGTTTAATGTCATATGCTTAACCATGTATAAAAAATCATAACTAATCATGGCATATAATCATCAATTTAGCATATAAAATTTCATACATTTATATTGGCATATACAATCATGGCTTAATCGTGTGATCATACATCGGATAAACGGATCTCCTTACTCCCAATCAGAATCAAAATCAATCTTGAATTGAGTAGGCGGAGGCCACACGCTTCCTTATATCACCTCAAACTAGTTCTGTTGAATGGAGACACAAGCTCAACACTTCCTTGTCTACTCTAAATCAGTCCACCTAGAGCCTCATTTCTCATAAATAACATATCAATATGGTGAGTACTCACAAATCCTATGGCATGCCAACTATATCAATGGATCCACCATGCTATAATGCCAATATAACCAATAAATCATAACATAATTTCAGTTAATAATGTGCTCAATTTAAAGTGCCAAAATACATATGTGAATCATGCAACATAGCCATTTTAACATCAAATTAAATCTAGCATACAAGTTACTTATTATCAATGTTCATTTATCAGAAATATCAACATACTATGAACCAAAAACTCTAGCGTGCTAGCTTAATTCACTATTATAATCAATCAAATCAAGCACATAAAATCACTAGATGCTCACTTACCAACACTTGACAAAAAATTCATCAGTTAAACATATATCAACAATCTTGCAAAATTAACTAACCAAAACTCAATTAAATATTTGCAATCAATAATTAATCATCCAATTAAGCATAAGTGAGGGTCAATTTACCAAATCACCCTTTAATAACACTTACTACACAACTAACTCAACCACAACCAAGTGATCAACCAAGCAAATCCAAGCTTCAATTTCAATTGGCTCAATCCTCTTCAAGATTTGGAGCTTCAACAGATAAAATAGATATTACCACCTTTCAAAAGATATAATAAGCACAAATTTTCATCAACTAGGCTACACAAAATTCTCACTTAAAGTTACCTTACAAGATTTGTATCATCAAGTCGAAAACTTGATTCCTCACAAAATCGATCACTTCAACCCTCCTAATCACTTCCAAACATCAATACTAGACTAAATAAACATATACTAAGTATCAATTTCACATTTAAATCAAATTCACATTTAAATCAATTTCACAAAAATCTGAAAAATCGGTTCATGAAGATGATGAAATTCGAATTTCTTTAAATTACTTTACAAAATGTGTTTAATCTTGGTAAATAAGATAAAAAAAAACCTTCTAATAGATCCATTTTGAGTTGGAACATCCATTGATTTGTGGATTTCCTCTCAAAATTTAAGATCTACCATTAAAACACCTTAAGCTTTTGAAGAAGATGACATTGATAAAAAATCATATAATTATCACTCAAATCATGTAAATATGCTTCTAATCATCATAAAAATAAGTTTAGAAATAATAATTACCTTTAATTCATTCTAAATCTTTTGGTTGAAAATCTTGATTCAAGAATCTTGAGAAATTTCAGAATACTTTTGGCTACTTTTCTGAATAATTTCGGGTGAAAAGAGAGTATTTTGAGAATGAAATTTGTTAAATCTATTCTCTGATGATAGATCTTTAAAACCATGCAAAGAAAACAAATTTTATATCTCTCTAATATGATGTAAATGGTGTGAAAAGTAGGCTAGATGCATTATATTTAAAACTGAAACAACCCACCAGAAATTTAAAAATTGGGAAATTTGCCGAATGGCCACTCCCCTATTTCCCTTACTTTACCCATTAATCGTTTCCGTCCAAAATTCCGAATTTAAAGGCTTATTTTCCTAATAAATACTCCAAAGTTTCCCTTATTTTACAATTAAATTCAATTAAATTAATATTTAAATTTAACTCAAATTAATCCCCAATAAAAAATATTTTAAAATTCTTTTTCGACCCAATTTAATTATTTTCACTAATAATTATTTAATTACTTTAAATTTAATTTTCCAAAAATATTTTTATTTTTCTGGATTATTGTTTAATCGATTTAAATGAAATTGACATCCTAAATGAAATTAAAAAAGAAAATACTATTAACCCAAAAAATTCCTAAATTCATGCTTGGAACCTAAAAAACATACCTGAAACTATTAGACCTGATTTAGGGATATTATAGGTATTAGAGTGGGCTTCAAGTTATTTGAAGATGATTCGGTGTTCGGTTTGCATTAATGAAGTTTATCGATGCTTTGTAGGCTTGGGTGAAAATGTGGTGCTACACTTGATGGCCTGTGAGTAGGTCTAGAGAGCACACCATATTCAAAATTATGTGTTGTACGATGTGGTAATTTTATGATAACAATCTAACAGATATGGTGAGGGTGAAAAAAGCAACAAAGAATAAGCCTAGTGTTGAATCAAGTCCAATGGAAAATTTAGATGAGGAGTCCCTCATAGTTAATGCTGAAGAGCTAAGGAAAAGTGGCAACAATTATATCGAACTAATAAGGGTAATATTGGTAGTTGTTGGTTTATGCTTTGTCAAAGGAGTCAACATGGTAGATGCTTATTTGTTGTTTATCTAGTGATATCTTTATGCAACTTGATGTTGTTTTTGTTGGATACTAGATGATTTATGTTCATCTTATTTTTCATGCTCTATATTCATTGAAATTAATTTGGAGAATGTGTGTATGCTTGATGAACAATGTGATGAACAAGCATATTTATAGGGGGAATGTATGGTTAAGCATGGTTCTATCTCTTAAAGGAGATTCGTTTGAAAAGAGAGCAAGATTATGAACTGGCACGGGGAGAAGATTATATCAACAAATATGCTACTGATATGGTTGTTGATTATTGTTCTTGCTGATTGATTGTAGTTTTTTTATATATTCACTTTGTGCATATTTTATTTTGAAACTTGGAGTTGGTTGTTGTTGCACTTGGTTTTGTTCTTAATCCGTACTAGTTTATTGGATGTTTATACACTTTTTTGAGATGATTTAGAAAAGATCATAAAATGAGAAAAGTCTCTTTAGCATCTTTTCCAAAAATGGGGATATTATGGCTGTAACAAACAGTCTTATGGTGCATAATGCATAGTGATGATTTGATGATTCAAGGTGATAAGGGGAGTTTAAATAGGGGTTTCAATCAAATTCTCTTTATTTGCACCTATTATTATGAAGGCTAACCATTTGCTTCTAGGTCTTTTCAAATATGTGAAGGGGGAGATTGTTGAGGAAGCTGTTGTTGCATGTTTCATATTCTATTGTAATGAACATATTTTATTGCTTAGGTAATCGTATTGGGCCTTGTACATGTTTCGGTTAAGCTCAATCACTCTACCTAAGTGTGACATATTTGACAAAATAGAAGCACAATCGATTTGGATACTACTAAGTCTCCCAATCAAATACTTTGATGTGGTTTGATAAGCTTGAAATTCTTTTTCATCTCTTGTGATTAAAGTGCTATTTTTTAGAGATAAATATTATATTTATTCAACAAAGTTTAGAAATTTTTGAAAGATTGATTTATGAATAATTTTACTTGATAAATACTTAGGATACTTAATGGGATAGTTTCAGGTTTTAAATATAAGTCTAAAGCCTATCAAGACACTGTTGCTGATCACATTGGAGAGCCTATAATAGGCTTCTGATCGACATTCTCTTCAATCATGTGGGATGTCTATAACATGCCCTTGTGTAAGGACATGTTATGGAGAAATTATGTAAAGTGGGTATTTGAGGGAGAGTGATTTGTACAATCAAGGTCGGTATTGGGGTTGCAATTACTTTTTTGTGTAAGGGTAAATTGGGCTTAAGTCAATAGGTGATCTGAATAATTGGTGAATAAAATCATTCTCTGAACGAGGCAAAAAATCAAGTTACAGATCATTCTCTGAACAAGAGTTTGATTTATGGATCCTGGATTGAAAGGGGATAGAAAATCAAGTTGTAGATCATCTGTCCTGATTAGTATTGGAAGCTGAAGGAAAACAAGAATTGGAAATAAACGAAAACTTCATTAATGAGTAGTTATTCCAACTTAAAATGATTCCTAAAACACCTTGGTATGCAAACATTGTCAATTATTTAGCCCAAGGTATTTTCCCAGTTGACGTAACATGCGTGTAGAAAAAAATGATTAAGTATGATGCCAGGAAATATGCATGGGAGGAACCCTATGTCTTCTAGAAATATGCTGATTAGTTAATCCGGCATTGTGTAGCTGAAAAAGAGGTAGAAGACATTTTAATGGGATGCCATACGTCTCCATATGGAGGCCACTTTAGAAGTAAGAGAACAACACAAAAGGGTTACAATCCAGATTCTATTGGCCGACCATAAACAAAGACGCTTATGAATTTGTGTAACAATGTGATAGATGCCGAAGAACAGAGAACATTTTGAGAATAGATGAGATGCCACAAAATGCGATTTTGGAAGTTGAGATCTTCGACGCCTGGGCCATAGATTTCATGGGCCTATTTCCCAATTCCTTTGGAAATCAATATATTCTTCTCGCAGTGGATTATGTCTCAAAGTGGGTAGAAGCAATTGCTCTACCAACTAATGTCACAAAAGCAATAGTGAAATTCTTGCGAAAGAACATATTCGCACGATTCGGAACCGCGAACTCCTTGATTAGTGATGAAGGTTCTCATTTTTCCAGTCAATATTTGGAGCCTACATTCACCAAATATAGTGTCAGGCATTGAATTACCACAACTTATCACCCTCGAGAAAATGGGCAAGCAAAAGTTTCCAATCGAAAAGTCAAGCAAATATTAGAAAATTCAGTAAATCCAAGCCATAAGGATTGGAGCACGCAGTTGGATGATGCTCTATGGGCTTATCGAACTGCATACAAAACATCATTGGGTATGTCACCATACATGTAACACCCCTTACCTGTGTCCGACGCCGGGACAAGGTACGAGGCATTACTGGAGTTAAACATGTACATACATGCAAAAACTGGGCCATAAAATTTCTTTTAATTCAAAATTTTTCAAACACATACATGTAGTCCCTTATTTGGGTCTACGAAGCCCAAAACATACATCGGGATTGATTCGAGACTAAACCAAGAACTATGAGAAGTTTCAGGAAAACTTAGAAAATTTTCGCATGATACAAAGTCACACGCCCGTATGGACTCAGGAACATGCCCGTGTGCCTTCGACACGCCCGTGTCCTCTGGCCGTGTAACTCTCTGACTATGACATCAGTGACTAAATTAAACCACATGGCCAAGCCACACGTCCGTGTGCTAAGGCCGTGTCCCCCATATGGTTGAGACACATAGCTGTGTCTCAGCCCGTGTGGCCAACACTAAGGCTATTTTCCAAGCCTTTATGTTACCCTTAATCCTTCACATCTTTATACCTACCAAGGACACATATCATGACATCATTTTAATGATTTAGCATCCCATATTAAGACACATTCATAACATTAACATTAACATTTCACATACTCATATAATATCAAGTCAAGACACAGCAATACCTATTCATTAGCCTTGTCATTTAATGACCACTTTTACCAAATTTTCATAATCGTCATCTTATTACCATATTACAAATTTAATTCATGGCCGTGACCATTTCGATTGGTCATAAATCATTCATCATGCACATAATTCTAATACCAACCATATATGGCCAATAAGTATAATCACATTATCATATTACAAGCATTAGAACATAGCATAGATAGATAAGTTCACAAACCATAATCAATATGAGCCACACTTCATGGCCAGATACAAATAACTCAATATAGGCCAATACATTTGGCTAACCACAATAACTCATATCATAAAACTGAGCCTCTATGCATGCCACTCACTTGAAAACGCTAACATATGTATCAATGCTCCAAAGGTGATAGCTTGATAGTGTGATGCTGCCTCCGACGATCTCCAACCCCGAGCTAACCTGACAACACTAAAGAAATGGAAAGGAGTGGGTAATATTTATAGCTTAGTAAGACTGTATGAAAATAATAAGCAATTTATCAACTTGCTTCTCAAGATAATACAACCCTATTTGCGTTTTTACTTATGTTCCAGTCAAGTTGTTTTCTCAAGTCATAGTTACTAAATTATTTATATCTGGAGCTACGGAACTCCAAATTAAGATACGTTAATTTTTCCTGAAACTATACTCACATATATTCTTACCAAAAAAATTTCAGAATTTTTAGTCTAGCCAATAAGTATAGTTTATTCCTTAAAGTTACCCCTTTTTTGCTGTTTGACAGTTCCAAGCCCTCTTCACTAAAAATTAATTATCTCATAATAAGGGACTTAAATGACGTTTTTGTATATTTCTCTTGAAAATAGATTCATTAAGAATTCTAATCATATAAATTATAACCCATAACTATTTTTTTTTACAATTTTCAATGATTTTCTCAAATCAGAACAGGGGATTTCAAAATGATTCTAATTCTATCTCACAACAATTTAAATATTTCATAATATGAAACTCCTTTGCTTACACCGTTTCTTCTATGTAAAACTAGACTTATTAATCTTTAATTTCATATTTTATTCAGCCTCACTCAATTTCCACAATTTTTGGTGGATTTTCAAAGTCAGACTGCTGCTGCTGTCCAAAACTGTTTTAGTGTAAATTAATGATACTAAGTTTATCACACCTTATTAATTCATTTTCACCACATTGGTAAAAATACATGTTTATACATAATAATTATAGATGTATAATCATAAATTCATCACAAAATCATTCTCATAGGCATGACTTACCTATTTACATCCTCACCAAATGTGCATCATAAACCGAAATCATTTCTCATGAGTTCGGCATACGTACCTGTGTTACTTAACATGCTCATATACTTACTCATATTCATTGCTTATTAATCATACAACATGAATTGAATTCACATCTCATCAATTTCATGTAAGTACCTGTACCACTCACAACATAGCCATAAGCTCCGTTATTTTGACTTAAATCGTAAATTTCCCATTGAACCATTTGGAATACCACATGATGATCACTAAGCCTCAAACATAGGGTATGATGCTGATGCCATGTTCCAAACATGGTCTTACACTGGCTCACATATCTAAGTCGATGCCATGTGCTAGACAGGTCTTACACTGATTTTCATATATCGAGGTCGATGCCATGTCCCAGACAGGTCTTACATTGGCTCTCATCTATCGGTGTTGATGCCATGTCCTAGACAGCTCTTACACTGGCTTGCATATCTTGAGGCCGATGCATGTCTCAGACATGTCTTACACTGTCTCTCATAATGTGGCCTATGCATGTCCTAGAGATGTCTTACACTAGCACACATATCATCCAAATGTTATGGCATGATTATCCAATCTATTCCTAAGGTTCAACTGGGAGTTTATCATGATAAGTCTCATCATACCATTACTCATAGTCACAATCAAACAATTTATGATATATCAATTTAATCAAACATAATAACCATTTAGTTGCATTATTTACACCCAACTTACTCGTTTCAATGGTGTGACAGCCCTAAATTGACCCTAGTCGGGAAGTGGTTTCGGGACCGCTAAACCGAGTTACCGAAGTATTTGAGTATAATATTTATTGTCTAAAATATGTGAATATGAGTGTGTGAAAGTTTTAAGCTTCGATTTAGTTAATTGCATGTGAATTTAGTTAATAGGACTTATGTGTGACACTTTTGAAATGTGATAGGTTAATCTATAAGGATCTATTAGTGCATGTAATCAAAAGGGTGGACTTGCATGTCAATTTCCCCACTTTGATAGTAGTGGCCGGCCATGACAATGAGGATAGACAAAATGTGATGGGTAAAACATATTATAAACATTTTGTGATAACATGTTGTGTTAAGAATAATAAAATATGAGGGGAGTGGGAGGAGAAACCAAAGTTGTTTCATCCTTGCTTCCCCATTTTTTTGCCGTAACTAGATGAAAAAAAAAAGGTTGTATTCTTTGGTTCTTCTTGGCCGAAATGAAAAGAGGAAGAAGGGAGGAAAGCATCGGTCATCTTAGGTTAATATTAAGGTATGTTAATGCTCTTTCATTGAAAATCTTTGTATATTTGGAGTGGTCATCAAGTATAGAAGCTAGCTCATGGCAAATGTTTTTGTAAAGTTATGAAGATGGCATTCAGTCATGGATGTTTGTATTTCTTTGATGTTGTTTTTGATGCTTTAGTGTATTGAGGGTTGATTATAGATGGGTTGAGTTTGGTAAAATTAAATGTTTGTGGCTTAATTGCTTAATGACAATCGGCTATGTTGAAATGCTAAATTAGTGCTAAATTGTAAGTATTTAATTGAGTGTTGGCCGAAATTGAGCTTATGATAGTAATTAGAATTTGTGAAATTCATGCATTTTGTGGTCCAAGTGTGATAAGAACCATACGGTTATGGCATGTAAGCATGAAGATTTGTGGATGTTTTAGAATTGGCCTAAGTGTTTTAGTCATTAATATATATATATTGCCGAATGTATGCTTAAGAAATTGGTTAAGTACATTGTTGTTAAATGCTTGTTGTTTTTGTATAATTGTTGCCTGGCTACTAAATGAACTTAGGGTATTATGGATAAGTTTAAGAGTGGCATAATTGAAATGAAGTTTGCTTGTGCCGAATGTGATTTTAGTGCATGAATTAGGAGTTTAATTTCATTCGGTAACTCATACCAAATTGGGAGATAGTATTAAACATTAGTTTTATTTGTTAAATAATTGAAGTGAGCTTTGAATGGTTGTTTTGCTTATAATGGCCAATGTGATGAATGTGAACATGCATATATGTGTATTAAGGTAAGTTTCATGGTGATTATGCTTGTGATGTTGGGTTGATATTCGGCATTGAGTAATGTGGGGTAAGGTGATTAATCGGCTATGAAATTAGCTAAATTGAATAGGTATGTTTAATGATATGCTTACTGTAATGTATAATCTTGTAACTCGGTTTAGTATTGAGATAAAGGTTAGATGTATGATTGGATTTTGGTATGTGTTAAATTGGTTAATCAAAGATTTAATATGACGAAATGTTAATGAATAACATAATTGGTTTGCACCTTAAATAGTTGAAATAAAGCTTGCCGATTAAAATTAAATGTTTAAATTGTAATGGTCATATATAGGTATATATATATGCCTTATGTATGTACCATGTACACATAAGGACATTCGGCAATATGATTAAATTCATGTATAAGGAAGCATGATAAATTAAGTGACTCCTTGCTTGTGAATGTGAATTAGATATAAATTAAATAAGCATGAAATCGAGTCATGGCATGTTTTATTAAATATGATACATATTGAAATCTATTGTTTTAGATATAGATTAAATGATATGTGATTGCCAAATGTGATTGTCAAGTGAATAATATTAGTTAAGTACTTAAGCAAATCTATTGTTTTACTTAAGCTTAAGAGCAAAGAGGATCAAAGTCGGATAGGGGAAAAGAGAAAGTAAACGAATAGCCGTGGATATCTAGTCGTCGACCACTTCCGAGGTAAGTTTTAAGTGATTAAACGTTGAGTAAATTCAATCATAATAGGACATAATGAGTTGATTTAATAAGATATGATGTGGCCATGATATGCCTTAAACTCAAATGGTAAGTTCATAAGTGTTTGGCCTTGGAAATTTAAGAGCAAATTGTAATAATTTGATTAGGACAGCAGCAGTAACGTGATTTTAGAAAATCACTATAAATTGTTGGTGTGGAATTATAGGCTGAATAAAATATGTAATCAAATCTTAATTAGTCTAGTTTCTTATAAAAGAGACCGTGTAAGCAAAGAAATTTCCTATAAAGAGATATTTAAAGTTGTGTGAGACAGTGTCAGAATGACTCCGAAATCCCCTGTTCTGTTTTTAGAAAATCATTATAATTTGTACAAAAATGGTTATACGATAAAATTTATATGCTTAGACTCCTTAATGAGTCTAGTTTCAAATTAAATCAAATAGAACATATTTTGAATTCTGTACAATGAGAAATTTGATTCGTAGTGAAGAGTGGTTAGATTAGTCAAATAGTGAAATAGGGGAAACTTTAAGAAAAATCTGGTATTGATTGGCCAAACCTAAAATTCTGAAAATTTTATGGATGGAAGATACATGAGTCTATATTCAGGGAAAATTAACGGCAATTGATTTTTAGTTTTGTAGCTCCAGTTATAAATAATTTAATGACTATTTCTCAGGAAAACAGCTTGTAGTGAATATGTGAATTTGTTGTAAACATTGATGAAACTATTTGAGTTGCTTATAAGCTATTGCTGAAATTGATGCACAAGATAAATATATGTATATGTGGTAAAGCCGAATGACTAATGTGAAATATGTATGAGATATGTATATGTGGTAAAGCCGAATGGCTAATGTGAAATATATATATGAGATATGTATATGTGGTAAAGCCGAATGGCTAGTGTGAAATATGTATGAGATATGTATATGTGGTAAAGCCGAATGGCTAATGTGAAATATATATATGAGATATGTATATGTGGTAAAGCCGAATGGCTAATGTGAAATATATATATGAGATATGTATATGTGGTAAAGCTGAATGGCTAGTGTGAAATATATATATGAGATATGTATATGTGGTAAAGCCGAATGGCTAGTGTGAAATATGTATGAGATATGTATATGTCGTAAAGCCGAATGGCTAGTGTGAAATATGTATGAGATATGTATATGTGGTA
This sequence comes from Gossypium hirsutum, assembly GCF_007990345.1. NCBI lineage: Eukaryota > Viridiplantae > Streptophyta > Magnoliopsida > Malvales > Malvaceae > Gossypium > Gossypium hirsutum. The sequence continues at coordinate 10,812,640 of NC_053436.1, read as the reverse complement.
AACCCGAATGGCTAATGTGAAATATGTATGAGATATGTATATGTGGTAAAGCCGAATGGCTAGTGTGAAATATGTAGGAGATGTGTGTATATTGTGGCCGAATGACCAAATGTGAAAGGTGTGTATTATTAGATATTGATGAGGCAAATGAATTACAAATATGACAGTCGATGTGAATGTTGTAACATGTGATTAAATGTACATGAAACTTGGAAATATATTCCGGGTAAGACCCGATGACTACGTGTGGAGATTATGTCCGGGTAAGACCCGATGACTACGTGTGGAGATTTTGTCCGGGTAAGACCCGATAACTTCGTGTGGAGATTTCATCTGAGCTAAAGGTCTCGCCGATAATCCGAGTAGAGGTTAAAGCTATAAGACTTCGTAATAAGAATTGCTTATAAATATATTCAATGCGAAAGGTTAAACAGGTATGTACTCCAAGTTTATATGTGAGCTTGACTTGAACTAAATCATAAGGTAGTTATGTGATGCATACGTGAGCAATCTATGAGACTATTCCTATGATTATGTGACATCGGATCAGTGTGAGAGGTTATGTGAAATTATACAATATATCTATGTCACATGAGCTGACTTTTATGTGAAAGTTTATCTGCCTATTGTATATGATGAGGTGTGCATATTCGGTAAAGGGATGGTATGCCGAAGGAAGAGTGAAATAAAAATACGAACAACTATGTTATAATTTGATTGTTATCTGTTGACACTGCTTAAAACTTACTAAGCATTGTAATGCTTACTCCGTTTACTTTGTTTCCTCTGTTTTATAGATCTCATTTCGAAGCTACAGGCTCGGGGATCGTCAGCAACTAGTCACACTATCACTATCCACTGCTTGTTACTGTTATGTTTTGAATTATTTTATGGCATGTATAGAATAGACCAGTGGCCGAACAATATTTTGGTTAATGTATATAAGCCATGCGAAAATGGCATCTTTTGAATGTATACTTATAGAAGTTTAAATTGTATCCCTGACTGTCTTTAGTACTTATCTAAAGGAATGTTCAAAAAAATTTTTTTTACTGTTCTAATATGAGTTTCAAGTCCGGTAATGCCCCTTTACCTATTCCGGCGACGGATACGGGATTGGGGTGTTACAAATGGAGTATCATATTCCATCAAATTTCCAATGCATTCAATCATCACATACATGTTATTAACATTTGGCATCACTTTCTCATATACAATATCTTCAACATAAAATTCAATACAATCATAGCAAGATAGATTTCAAGTATATTCACAATAACATGGATATCGTACTTATTTAATCACACGGACTTACCTCTAATGCAATTTTGGCTAATCTAATTACTCCATTTTAGTCCATAACCTCGTACTTTTTAATTTAAGCTCAAATCTCAATTTTCTTGATCTAATATGATGAAATTCACTCATTCAATCATTACATTAATTAAAAATTCTATAATTCAAAATTTGGCAAAATGACCGTTTTGCCTTTAGACTTTACAAAAATTACGATTTTGCCCTTAGGCTCGTAAATCGATTTTTATCGAATTTCCTCCTTTACCAAGCCTAGCTGAATTATTTTTATAACTATAGAAACTCAAAATTTTAATTATTTCACAAATTTACAACTTATTTTATAAACTTTACAAAATAGCCCTTTTTTGGTGTTTTCATGCAAACTCCTTTCACAAAAGTTATTTATTACATAACCAAGACTCATTTTATTCCATAAAAATTCAGAAACAACATAAATACTCTCATGGAAAAACCCTATACTTTCAAATAATTTGCAAAATGATCCCCTCATTAGTTAGCTCATGCTACAAGAGTCCCAAAAGTACAAAAATTACCAAGAACAACTATGAAAATTACTTAATTGCAAGAGGATAACCTAGATAAAATTTTAAAGCTTCAAAAACCCTATCTGGTATTTTTGGTGGAGAAAGAGATGATAAGAAGATGATATCATTCCCTTTTTATTTTATTTTATTTTATTTTATTTTTGGTCAAAAAAGCCACCAAATTCTACCTAACTTTGAAAATTTTCTTATCTTTGTATCTATGGATAGCCAGCCTATATCTAAGGGTCTATTTGCACTTTAAAGACCTCCAATTATGATTCTCTAGCTATTTAACACATTTGGCTAGCAAAGCAAAACTATTGCCCCTTATGCAATTTAGTCCTTTTTCGTAATTAAGCTCACAATCGCTAAAATTAATTCACCAAAGTTTTCATGCACTTATATAATCATGCTATGACACATAAAATAATATTAAAAATAATTTCTCTGGCCTCAGAATAGTGGTTTTGAAACCACTGTTCTGACTAGGCCCAAAATCGGGGTGTTACAATACAAGCTTGTTTGTGGGAAGAATTGCCATTTGCCAATAGGGTTAGAAAAGAAGGCGTATTGGGAAATTAAAGAACTAAATTTGGATCCAAATTTAGCCAAGGAAGCAAGATTATTCCAGCTAAACGAGTTAGAAGAGTTTAGATATTTGACATATGAAAAAAATAAAAAGATACATGACACAATTATCAAAATTAAATATTTTTCACCGGGACAGTAGGTACTTCCTTTCAACTTTAGATTAAAAATTTTCCTGGGAAAGCTACAGTTAAGGTGGACAGGACCATTTACGGTAGATAGCGTCTTCCTGCATGGCGTTGTGGAACTCACAACAAAAAATGGAAAACTTCCTAGTGAATGGAAAAGATTGAAATGATATTTTGGAGGTACCTTCGAATCCAAGGTTGAAAAGCAAGCCTTAGAATGTAGCACTATATCAAAGAAGAAGGGTGAGATATGGGAATTTGAAGAGCACTGAAATCAGACATTAGATGAGTCCAAAAACATCACATAGATCAACCCATTGAAAGTAGATTAAGTTGTACACATTGTAATTATTATTTAGTAATTAGACTTTAAAAGTTTATTATTGGAAGAAATCAAAGTCGATCGAGGACAAGAACAAATGATTGGAGGACATTGATGCACCACAAAAAAGGGTGGAAGCAAGTTCGTATCACAACACACCGAAACCATGGCACAACATGACTGTTTCAAATTCAAATCCCTAGAAATCAATCGTCGTGGCACTGCATAGGGTCTCTATGGCGAGACACGACATCCTCGTAGCAAAAATGGGAAATTTTAGTCATCATGTCATGCCATGCACATGCTATGCTGTGACATGCTGATAATTTTTAGTAGGGTTCAACCTATTGTTCGACTAAAAGCCCTTTAGAAGCTCTATTTATACCCTCTGACTTTGACCCTAAATACCCACCATTTAGATGCCCTAAACGAGTTATAACTCCCTCAGGCACTACCCATTCATCTTGAATAGTAGCTTCATTCTTTCGTATCCCATATCCTTAAAAACTATAAGTGATTTCTCCTCCCTTCTCTTATTCCTCGAGCCATCGCCTGCTCATCTTCCTTTATTCGAAATATATAATCTAAACTAGTAGAAGATCGATCTCCATCAGCAACAACTCGAGGTTTCATACTCTAACTCTGTTTTCAATTAATTTTAACCATTTGAATTGTTGCAATTTTTTCAATGGCATCAAGAAAACAACAATGCACTATTAAGGCACCGATCAAAGTTGGTGCTAATCAATTCACTAATTCGAAAGTGGAGAGATTATATCTCCAGATGAGTGGCTGACCATTCATTCAAGAACACAAATTTGACCCCCATGTTTACCGGTAACGAGATCTAGGATATGGTGTGATACCGCAGCTGGAATAACTTTTGTGCCACACCAATCGAACTAGCAGTCGATGCAATAGTTTATGAGTTCCATGTCACCCTAAAGGATTGGGAAAATTGTAGATAGTAGGGTGAGACGACTACCCAAGTCATCATTTACAGAAAAGAAGTGTTGATTATGTAGTGAGAAATATGTCGATTTTATGATGCCCCATATTATTCCTATGATTATCTGGAAAATATAAATTTATTCACATTTGAGAGCTTAGATGTTGAGGGAATAATTAATTATTTGATGGAGGATCGTGGTGAGTGGACTCGCAATGCCAACACTGGGGTGCCCTTAAAATTCAACACAACCATCATATTCCTGATGGCAAAAATGTGGGCGCAATTCAGTTGCACCTGTCTCGTACCTACACACAATGCTTCTAACGCCACCGTATACATAACAGTTATGCTTTATGTGATTTTAAAGAAATAAGAAATTTGCATTGGCAATTAGATCTACAAAGAGATGATGAAGTGCTTACAAAGCCATAAATAAAGTATGTATTTTCCTTACTTGATCCCAACACTATACAGACGAGCTAAAGTTCCTGTCTCTTGTTGATCCATTCACGCAACCGACGAGGAGTGTAATTGGGGATAACATGTACGGATAGTTTGTTGAACTCCAAAGGAAGTAAAAGCAATAAGCCGAACAATGAATAAACATAGGAGGGATCCCCAAAGGTTGGGTAAGAGGAAAACCAAAGCACAAACATCACAGATGACGAGATTAGCAGATATGTCAAATTATGAATGGAAAATGTGTTGGATGCAAGACATGGGCGATATCTTGATTTGCATTGCACAACAAAATGGATGGTCGACACTAACGCTATTACCAGGCATGTTCATGTGATTTTCACCACCGGGAGAACAAGAAGACGATGAGGTTGAGTCAAAGCTTGATTCCTACTAATTTTGAACAATTTTTAATTTAGACATTGTACTTAAGGTTTTTTTTTCTTTGGGATGATGGTCTTTTGGTTTATTTTGATTTTTTAAGAACTTTGGTATTATATATATACTAATATAACATTTTTGTTAGTAAGAACCCCAAATTTTTTATGGCACTACCTGACAGGAGGAGTAGTTCCACCGATCAAGTTGCATAAATCACGATAATCGGGTAACCTCTTTCCTTATATATTTAATTGCACATTAGGGACAATGTGTTGTATAAAATGTGGGGGTGACTTGGGAAATTTTTTAAAATTTTCTATTCTTTTATTTTCCTTTATTTTTAATAGTTTTTAAATTTTTATTGCATGTTTTCTATGTGCTTCAGCTTATAGAAATACAAGTGATTGGTTAGAAGCATGTTAATAGGATTTTGTGAATAAATTATAAATTTATGTTGATAATAGTTTATTCTAAATTTTTAATTTTAGACTACTTAGTTCAATTTATTACATTGTGAATAGATTTAAGGTGTTAAGTATACCACATGATAAAAAGGTATATAAATAGCATTCATGTTTAATTGAATTATAGGTTGTAGAAATTGATAGACTTGGCCTAGTTAACCCATGTATTGAATTATCTAGGGATGACCTAAGACATTATTTGGTAGACAATTTCTCAAACCAAATAGCTATCTCCCTAGTATCTATTTTGAGCCTAAATCCATTTTAATATATATTCTATTTGATCATTTATTCCTTGGTCCTTGTATGGATTTAGGTGTCCGGCCATAGATATTGAGGTATTAGGTAGTTACATCTCGGTGGTTTCAAACGAAAAAGAAAAAAAAATGAGTGAACCAAGGAATCGTATGGTATAGTGAGTATAAGATTTTGAGCTTGTAGAAAAAAAAGAAGGATAAAATGTCAATTGAGAAAATCTCAAGAAAAAAAAAAGTGAGTTGGAAAAAAAGTACGCTCACATCTATTCGAAAAAAATATTACGAGCTCGAATAATTGTACTCATGAATACTATACAATGCCTTAGTAAATGGAGAAATAAGAAAAGTGAGGGAAGGTGATAAGCATATGTATACTCGGGGGAGTATCAAGAAAAATATCATGTGTCAAACTACTTTCGTGCTTAACCGTTTTGTTGAGCCTATTCTTTTAATTCGAAAGTAACCTAAGTCACAGAACGTTACAAGCCGAAAAGTCCTATGTGACTTAGGTAGTACCTTGTGTGGATAAAATTGTGTTGAGTTTTGACATTTTTACTACTTATATTCATTTGAACATACGTGTATATTTGTATATTTGTTTTGATGGAAACCTATACTTAACATTCTTTTATTTGTTTGCCTTGTAATTTATTGAACTAATGCGTCTAACTTTAGAAATTGTGAGTTAATTGTATATCACTTTAGAGTTATAAATTCATTTACATTGTCTTGTTAATATAATTCTTTCCAATTTCATGTTTTCAAGCTAGCTCAGGTACATTTTCTTTTCTTTGCATGTTTATTTCTTGATTTTCAGTTTATTTTGTTTTTAGTTTTTATTTTGTTTTCGTTTAGTTTGGTTGAGGACAAGCAAAGGCTTAAGTGTGGAGGTATTACTTGTCATCAAATGTAGTAGTTAATTCGGGTTATTTTTGGATTTAAGGAGCTTGTTTTCATTGCATTTTAGTATTTTATATTACATTTCTAGTATTTAGTGTTTAGGATTAAATATTAATAAAATAAGTATCTTTAACATATTTTGTGAGTGTTGTAACCCATTAGGCTGACACGGGTCTTAGGTAGTTCTAATATGTTTAATTGAGTGTGTAGGATGAAGATTTATAGGCCCAATTGACATGGAAGCAAGGGACGAGTGATGCACAAGCTTCCCGGGACATCAAAGATGTTGGAAAATTAAGTTTGGAAAATGCAACAGAAAATAAATTTAGGGAAAAACCAAAGTTTTAAAAAAAATTCCAAAATAAGAACTTGGTTTTGATATCTAAAGTAATAAATACTTAATCAAAATTGTACCTTTTCGATTCGTTTAGGATGAACGCTTCAACCAAGTAGTCTTCTCTACTATCCTTAAGCTCACATTTGTCAAATGTGGGCTCGCTTCGAATAAAAAAATTCACAAAAATTACCAGTGGGGCAATTTTATAATTTCTCTAAAGTTTTGGGTCAAGATGTAAATAAGAAAAATATATCTAAAAATTTCTAAAATAATTGCTTTAGAGAATTTTCTCTCTATAACTTTTCTCATGAATTCAAGTGGGTGTAAAATAATGACTCAAGGCTCTCTTTATTTATAGAGAGTTTAGATAGTTCAACTATGACTAATCTTAATTACTTTAATATTAAATTAATATAATACTTATCAAGATAAATATTAGACTAAATTTAATATTAAATCTTATTAAATTAATAAGATATTTATCTGTAAGATAAACATTAAATTTAATTTAATATTAAGATAATCACTTTAATATTAAATTAATAAAATATTTTAAAGATAAGTATTAAATTAAATTTAGTATTAAATATATTAAAATAATATTATTTTTGGAATAGTTAATCTGAAATCAAATTCTCTGGTAGAGTCTTAGTAGGAGTATAATTCTTTCACAACTTGTAACACCCCTCACCCGTAATCAATGCTGGAATAGGGTTACGGAGCGTTGCCTAACTTATAAAACAATTAAACAATCATTTAGCAAACATTTTCTCAATTCAACCATTCATCATTCAATCTCAATCAATTTGTCCCTAACACAAGCCTACGGTGCCCTAAACATGCTTTGAGAGTGGTTCGAGACTAAATCGATAACTTATGAAACTTTACGAAACTTAGAAATTTTTTTCTCAAAACAAGGGACACACACCCGTATGGCCAAGCCGTGTGTCTCACACGGCCACCAGACACGCCCATGTCATAGGCCATGTAGACATTCGAAATGGGAGTACATGGCCGTGTCCTAGCCCATGTCCAACCCTGTGTAACTCTCTGAATTGGGTCACACGACCAACACACAGGCCTGTGTGGCTAGCTCGTGTGAACTAAAAATGGCCATACACGCTCGTGTGCCAGGCCGTGTGCTAGGCCGTGCCAAACCTGTACGGTATATTGACTTATGCTACACGGCCAAGTCACACGCCCGTGTCTGACACCGTGTGGAGCATACTGACTTGATTTCAATTTCAACACCAGGGGATACACGACCGTGTACTTGACCGTGTATCACACACGGCTGAGACACACGCCCGTGTCTCTGCTCGTGTGGACAAAAATAGGCTATTTACCAAGCCATTTTGCCACCAAAATTGTCACACACTTACACCACAATTCAAGCATCAAAATCAAAGCATAATAGGCATTAAATCCACCTCAACCAAGTATCATTTAAACCATTTCAATGACAACAATATACAAGACACATAATATTCCAATTTGCCATTTAGTTTATACCAAATATCAACTACTTCAAACATCAAAATGACCAAACTCAAACATGCATTATTTGGCCTAATTTCACAAGCATACCTGTCGAGGCCATTTTTAAATCGGGTTTTGAAAAATGGGAATCGACTTTAAAAAACGAAAACGGGAGTCGCCACCAAACTTTTTAGGTGTGATTGGATCACCTTTAAAACATTTTGTTTTAAAATCATTAGTTTTGGTCTACGAAATAAAAAGAACGGGTTCGGGAGTCGGTTACGTACGAGGAAGGATTAGCACCCTCATAACGCCCAAAAATTGGTACCTAATTAATTATCAAATGTCTTTAAGGTCGGAAATTAAGAATTTTAAGATGCAAACCTCTTTTAATATTTTTAATTTTTGAACATTAGGGTTCACTTATATCAAATAAGTCAAAATATTACATCCACTAAGCTAGGACACAATATTTTCAAGATATTTGACACTAAGTTAGCCTTTTTGGAAATCCCTATCTTGAAATGACAAAACGCCACATCCAGTAAGTTAGGACACAACGCTTTGAAATTCCAAGACAGTTGCTCGTATTTTGAAAATTTTAAAAACTTAGAAGGGTACTTAACTATTCGAACTCAACGAGAAAAATCGCAACCCAATAAGTGGATAAAACATTATTATCTCGAAGCTTCCAAACACCAAGCATTGCCTTTTTTATTTCTGAAAACTTTGGAATCTTGTTTTTTAATTAATGCATGAAGAATCACATTATCATTATGGAATAGAATATTGCAATAATAAGTGGATAAAACATGCATTTAAACGATACAATGGCAATAATACAAATATCATATACAAGATACATGCATGTTTAAAATTACATAGCATCATATATACATAGCATATATTGAAGATGAATAAGCAAAACATACAAACATACATAGTAATAATTAAGAAATGATACATGATACACAATTTAATATATATAAAAAAGAGTAATATAATATCAATGTTCATGTTCATAAAATATAACATCAAATAATAATTATAATGTAACACCCCGACCTCATGGCCGTTACCGGAAATCGAACACGAGGTGTTACCGGCTTACTTCATTTATTTTCCCCTATTTTTTTTTGTTCCAGGCAAGCTGGCTACTGTATCGTGGTCGCTTTAAAAATCATATTTTGAGTTCTGAAACTCGAAATCCAATTCCGTAAAATTTCCCCGAAACTAGACTCATATATCTATATGGTAGAATTTTTGTAGAATTTTTGGTTGGGCCAATTAGTACAGTTTATTTGTTAAAGTTTCCCCTGTTTCAAGGTTCGACTACACTGACCTCTGTACCTTACGATTTAAATATCTCCCTGTAAAGGGCTTCAATGCCTATGCAGTTTGTCTCTAATGAAACTAGACTCGATAAAGAATCTGTATATATAAGGCACGACCTCTAATTATCTTGATAAAATTTACGGTGAATTTTATAAGTCATAGCAGGGGATCCAGAAATCGCTCTGGCACTGTTTCACAAGAATTTAATTATCTCCTAACATAAAGTTCATATGGTCGTTTCGTTTCTTCCATATGAAAATAGACTCATCAAGCTTCGATTACCTAATTTATTCATTATTTAATTCAATTTCTACTATTTTTAGTGATTTTTCAAGCTCACAACACTGCTGCTGTCAGCATCTGTTACTAAAGCAGACTATGCCTATTTCGTGATTTTTCCTTGATCTAACTAATAATTCATCATACATATCACAATTTATGACCATGACTAGCCATGCCAAAGACTAATCATCACCGAGCATCTCCCCACTACACTATTACCAAATCATGAATTTAACACCGAAAATAAATTAGCCATGACATATGGCGTAATAATCGAGTAGACCTCAACCAATACTCAACCACAACCGAATTACCAAGACTTGTGACCAAGCATCATAGAACCAAATCCAAACGAACATTTATGCCATTTTCGCATGGCTAAAAGTTTACATACCAAATTTCAAACAAAACATAATAGCCTATACAAGCCGAAATGTTCTCCTAGACCAACTAAGAAGAAAGTACCAAAAGTTGCTAGCCGGTGTGATGACTTCGATGACGGTCCCGAGCACGGCAAAAAGACGAGTCCAAGAAACCTAAAATAGTTGACAAGCAAACACCGAATGAGTATATAACTCAGTAAGCCATAAGCATTCCACAACCATCCATTAATAAAATTATCACAACAGGAAACAATGAAATGAGGCTAAGTACTCCATCCATACCGAACTATACCATAGTTCCTTAAACCTTACGGTTCAATCTCATACCAAGTCCTACATTGACCTTTCATACATCATTTTATTTTCATTACAATCATACAATTAAACGACCTTTCACCTATTCCACGATGAACCTTATGTACGTGACTTCAACTATAATCATCACATAGGTTCAAAACTTACCAAGCTCAACTCCAAATATAAACATAGCGCCTATTAGCCATGAACTCAAGGTACTTACCTTTTCCGCTGTCCAAAATCGACTCGGTAAAGTCGCACCCTTAATGTAAATAATTTATAGAAAATATATAGTGGGTTCGCACACATAGTGCTTAATAGTCAACCGCGCACACTTAGTGCCATGTACTTTAAACTCGCACACTTAGTGCCATGCATTTCAAGTTCGCACACCTAGTGCCAATCTCACAACTGTGAACACTTATTGCCCGCACACTTAGTGCCGAAAACCAGCCACTCTATATGCTTCACTTCCTTTTTACATTCGACAATTTCATCTCTACATACATATACATTTGTATACATTTCATCTCATTAAACACAATTGCATAGGTATTACGATCATTTAAATCAATACCAAAGATATGCTTAATGACTTACCTTGTGTTAGGTAAAATAGTTCCAAGTCGGCTACTCGATGACCTTCGATTTCCCCTTGTTGGACGCCTCTCCTTTAGGATCTTGAGCTTAAACAAATAAATTAACTCATTTAACCGCTTTGCTACATATATTGGTATCCACATTTTAATGATTTTATGACATACGAAACGACATGGTAAAATTTTCATCTTGCTACCTTATGTTCTTAGCTATTCGGCTAATAACCTTATGCAATTACCATACTATCAATAATCTAATCACACATGCATATGCATACTTGGACATTCGGTAATCACCTTTGCTAATTTTAAACTCAACATCACATAAGCTCCCAAGTGATGGCCGAATATGTATATCTATACTATCACCTATAATTCATCTAATCACAAAATTTCATCTCATGAACACTTGACCCATTTTTTTTTACCCCATATGGCCGAATGCTTCATTTGTTACCCAACTAACCATTCAACAACTTCAACCTCATTACCACCCTTTTATGCCTAATTATCTAAGTCAAGATAAAATCATCAACATGCCTAACTATAGCCGAATGTGCAACATTAATCTATCATTTCCATTTCATTTAACACTTAACATTTACCACATATCGATTCACCAAACTCTTCATCTATTCATGCTCTCATATTCGGTCACCCATACCTATACTAACCATATAACTAATTAATCCTAGGGTTAAACACAAGTACAATATTTAAGCACCATGGCCGAACCTTCATGAAGTTGCTAAGACCCATCATTTCTACTCCTCACACACTCTCACATCCAATCCTTTTTATTAAACACTCAAGCTCAATCATCTTCATGCCTCATCACCACAACATCAAAACACCAACCAAGAAAGACAACACCCATGGCCGAATATCATCTCCATCAATAGCAAAAATTTAAACCATGGGATAGGTAGAACTTAAACTAACAACTAAAAACATGCATGAATTTCAAAAAAAAAAACATCAAACATACCTCAACCTAGGTACAAGCATGGCCGAACTTCTTCACCTTTTTTTCCCTCACTCACGGCAATTGTAACAAGGAAAAGGATGAACACTCCTTCTTCCTCCCTTATTTTATTCATCTTTTTCCTTTTTAATTACTTTCTTTAATTTATTTTATCTCCAATAACCCAATTTCTTATTATAATATCTAATTCAAACAAATATATTGCCCATCATCAATCTATCTTGGCCGGCCACTATAAGGGAATTGGGCAATTTGACATGCAAGTCCACCCTTGTGTTGACATGCACTAATAAGCCCTTTAAAATTAGCCTATCATATTTCACCATGTCTCATGTTGATCCCTATTTAATAATTCCTCATGCAATTGGCAAAATTAGGGAATGAAACTTCCACATATGCATGTACACATATAATAAGCATAGAATATAACAATTAATTATTTTTATGACTCGGTTTTGTGGTCCCGAAACCACTTTCCGACTAGGGTCACATTAGGGCTGTCAGAACTCTCCCCCACATAAGAAATTTTCGTCCCCGAAAATCTTACCGATGAACAATTTTGGATATCGATCCTTCATAGAGTCTTCAAGTTCCCAAGTGGCTTCTTCAATTCTGTGTTTATGCCACAACACCTTCACTAATGGGATTTTCTTATTTCGCAACTCTTTTACTTCACGCATCAAAATGCGAATCGGTTCTTCTTCATAACTCAAGTTAGGCTGAATCTCGATCTCAGATGGAGTGATTACGTGCGACGGGTCGGACCTATATCGTCGAAGCATCGAGACATGGAAAACGTTGTGAATCTTTTCAAGCTCAGGGGGTAAAATTAACCGGTATGCGACTGGCCCAACTCGTTCGGATACTTCATACGGACCGATGAACCTCGGACTCAATTTGCCCTTACGGCCAAATCTAAGCACCTTCTTCCAGGGTGAAACTTTGAGAAATACCTTGTCCCCAACCTGATATTCAATGTCTTTTCTCCTTAAATCCGCATTCGACTTTTGACGATCCAAAGCGGCTTTCAAACTTTCACGAATTACTCGAACTTTCTGCTCAGCATCCTTAATCAAATCAACCCCAAAGATTTTACTTTCACTAAGTTCAGTCCAAAATAATGGGGTACGGCACTTGCGACCGTATAAAGCCTCGTAAGGTGCCATCTTAATGCTTGATTGAAAGCTATTGTTATAAGCAAATTCAATCAAAGGCAAATATCTTTCCCATGAACCACAAAACTCTAAGACGCAACATCTCAACATATCCTCGAGTATCTGAATTATTCGTTCAGATTGGCCATCAGTCTGGGGATGAAATGCGGTGCTAAAATGCATCTTAGTACCCAACGCTTCTTGTAACTTCTTCCAAAATCGCGATGTAAATCTTGGGTCTCTATCCGACACGATAGAAATAGGTACCCCATGCCATCGAACAATTTGGGAGATGTATAATTCTGCCAATTTATCGAGCGAAAAATCTGTACGGACAGGGATAAAATGAGCAGGCTTGGTCAATCTATCAACAATAACCCAGACCGAGTCTTTCTTACTCTGAGTCAAAGGTAACCCAGATACAAAGTCCATTGTCACTCGATCCCATTTCCATTCGGGTATCATGATTGGCTGAAGTAATTCCGATGGCACTTGATGTTCCGCTTTTACTTGTTGACATATCAAACACCTTGAAACAAATTCAGAAATGTCTCGTTTCATACCCGACCACCAAAATTGACGTTTCAGATCGTTGTACATTTTAGTACTACCCGGGTGGATAGACATTCGGCCACTATGAGCCTCATTCAAAATCATCGAAATAAGTTCCGAATTTCTTGGAACACATAATCGACCCTTGAACGTCAAGCAATCATTGTTGTCAATTCGAAACTCTGATTCCTCATTCGAGGCACATTCAGCTCGTTTAGCAACCAATTCAGCGTCGACTTTCTGGGATTCAAGTATTTGATGAATTAATAATGGTTTGGCCTTTAATTTAACTACTAGCACCTCATCAGGCGAAACGGATAGGTGAGCATCCATCGCTCTCAAAACAAACAGTTCTTTACGACTCAAAGCATCGGCCACCACGTTAGCCTTCCCCGGGTGATAATCAATGACAAGTTCATAGTCTTTCAACAACTCAAGCCAACGTCTTTGTCGCATATTTAGATCTCTTTGAGTCATCAAATATTTAAGACTCTTGTGGTCCGAATAAATATGACACCTCTCTCCAAACAAGTAATGTCGCCATATTTTCAAGGCGAACACTATGGCTGCTAATTCAAGGTCATGGGTCGGATAGTTTCTCTCATACGGCTTTAATTGTCTCGACGCGTAAGCCACAACTCGACCTTCTTGCATCAACACACAACCTAGCCCAACCAAGGATGCATCACTGTAAATAACAAACTCCTTGCTGGACTCCGGCTGTACTAGCACTGGGGCCTCGGTTAAACAGGTTTTTAGTCGATCGAAACTTTCCTGACCGTGTTCTGACCATTCGAACTCAACATCTTTTTGAAGTAGTTTTGTCAACGGTGCAGCTATCATCGAAAAGCCCTTTACAAAACGTTGGTAGTATCCGGCAAGTCCCAAAAAGCTCCTAACTTCAGTAACATTCCTTGGAGGTTTCCAATCGAGTATGGCCAAAATTTTGTTCGGGTTCACTCTGACACCCGATGCGGACACCAGGTGTCCTAAAAAGCTAACCTCTCTCAACCAAAATTCACATTTACTGAATTTTGCGTATAACTGCTTGTCTCGTAAAATCTATAATACTAGTCTCAAATGCTCGGCATGTTCAGCTTCACCTTATGAATAAACTAAAATATCATCAATAAACACAACCACAAACCGATCCAAGTATGGCTTGAAAACTCGATTCATTAAATCCATAAATACCGCGGGGCATTAGTGAGCCCAAACGGCATCACTAAGAATTCGTAGTGACCGTACCTCGTTCTAAAAGCAGTTTTGGGTATGTCCGAGTCTCGAACCCTCAACTGATAATAACCAGATCTCAAATCTATCTTTGAAAACACTGAGGCTCCCTTCAATTGATTAAACAAATCATCAATACGTGGCAACGGATATTTATTCTTTATTGTCACTTTATTCAACTGACGATAGTCGATGCACAATCTCATGGTTCCATCCTTCTTTTTCACAAACAATACTGGTGCGCCCCATGGAGAAAAACTCGGTCAAGCGAAACCTCTATCCGTCAATTCTTGCAATTGAACCTTCAGTTCCTTTAATTCTGTCAATGCCATACGATACAGGGCTATTGAGATTGGCGTGGTACCAGGTACAATTTCGATGCCGAATTCCACCTCTCGAACCGGTGGCAACCCCGGTAACTCTTTAGGAAAAACATCTGAATACTCACAGACCACTGGTACTGATTCAAGTTTCCTTTCCGTCTCTTTGCTATCAAATACATAAGCAAGGTATGTTTCACACCCCTTTTTCACATATCTCTGAGCGGTCATTGAAGATATTATCGCTGGCACTCCCTTTAAATCAGTAGACTCAACTTGGACTACTTCATTATTTGTACTCCTCAAATCAATGGTTTTCCTTTTACAGTTCACCACTGCATCATGTACGGTCAACCAATCCATACCCAGAATAACATCGAATTCGTCAAACGGTAAAAGCATCAAATCAGCTGGAAAACAGGATTCTCGGATTATTAGAGGGCATCTCTTACACACTTTATCAACAAGTACGTATTGACCCAAAGGGTTTGACACTCGAATTACGAACTCAGTAGACTCGACAGGTAGAGTCTTACTGGATGCTAAGGTTTCACATACATATGAATGAGTAGAGCCAGGGTCAATCAATGCAATCACACTAGTATCAAAGAGAGTGAAAGTACCAATGATAACATCAGGGGAGGATGCCTCCTCTCGTGCGCGAATGGCATATGCTCTAGCAGGAGTACGGGTCTCAGTTTGAACAGTCGTATCAGAGGCCCCTCTCTGACTACCACCCCTACCTCCTAAAATTCTCGGTGGTCTACCTCTAGCTGTCATTCCACTAGGTCTTGCACCTTGCATCTTATTCTTCTCATCAAGCTCTGTGCAATCTCTAATGAAGTGGTCCTTCGAACCGCATCCGTGACAGGCCCTGTTAGTAGACTTACCCCAACATTCACCTATGTGTCGTCTTCCACATTGGGGGCATTCAGGTTTCTCTTGACGATTATTGCCCACACTAGCTACCGAAGTAGCTCGGGAGCCCGTCGATGGTCGTGCTCTAATGGAAATTCCCGCAGTCGTCCTCGATTTATTAGTGTTCTCCCTGAACTTCTTTACAGCCGAGAACGGAGCTTTACCCCTCGATCTTTTACGATAGTCTCTAGCTTCAAATTCAGCCTTCTTCTTCTCCTTTCCAAGTTCTTCCGCCTTGCAGGCTTGTTCAACTAGTGTTACGAACTCTTTTATCTCCAAAATACCCACTAGTAGCTTTAAATCTTCATTCAATCCTTCTTCAAATCTCTTGCACATAGCAACCTCATCAGCCACACACTCCCGAGCATACCGACTGAGTCTTACGAACTCATGTTCGTATTCAGATACTGTCATACGACCTTGCTTGAGTTCCAACAATTCCTTACGCTTTTGATCGATGAACCGTTGACTAATATATTTCTTTCGAAATTCCGTTTGAAAGAAATCCCAAGTAACTCGTTCGTTTGGGACTATGGAAATCAAAGTCCTCCACCAATAGTAAGCTGAGTCTCGCAACAAGGATATAGCACACTTTAAACATTCATCGGGTGTGCATGACAGTTCATCAAACACCCGAATGGTGTTATCAAGCCAGAAGTCGGCCCTTTCGGCATCATCAGTAACTATAGCCTTGAACTCCTCAGCCCCGCGCTTCCTAATCAAGTCTACAGGTGGTTTACTCAGCTTCACAGGATCAGTAACTGATGGCATTACGGGCTCTTGGGGTGGATTATTCAAATTCGGGAATGGTTGGACAGCCGGATTGGTTCGGGCATATTGCGTGACCCACTCATTCATGATGGTGAAGAAGGCTTGTTTTGCCCCCTCATCTTGATTATTTGCAGATTACTGAGGTTGTGTCCCTTGCGCAGGAGCAGCCGCTACACTTTCAACGTCATCCGCTAAGGGTCTCTCTACCCCGGGTTCCATTTACTAATCAAAACAAAAATTTTAACCGTCAGAAGTCATCACATTATTAAGCACTAACATTAAGGCATGTATAGCTAGACTCATACGCGCTATGGTAGTCCTAGAACCGACTAAACCATAGCTCTGATACCAATCAAAATGTAACAGCCCGAACTCATGGCCGTTACCGGAAATCGAACACGAGGTGTTACCGGCTTACTTCATTTATTTTCCCCTATTTTTTTTTGTTCCAGGCAAGCTGGCTACTGTATCGTGGTCGCTTTAAAAATCATATTTTGAGTTCTGAAACTCGAAATCCAATTCCGTAAAATTTCCCTGAAACTAGACTCATATATATATGTGGTAGAAGTTTTGTAGAATTTTTGGTTGGGCCAATTAGTACAGTTTATTTGTTAAAGTTTCCCCTATTTTAAGGTTCGACTACACTGACCTCTGTACCTTACGATTTAAATATCTCCCTGTAAAGGGCTTCAATGCCTATGCAGTTTGTCTCTAATGAAACTAGACTCGATAACGAATCTGTACATATAAGGCATGACCTCTAATTATCTCGATAAAATTTACGGTGAATTTTCTAAGTCATAACAGGGGATCCAGAAATCGCTCTGGCACTGTTTCACAAGAATTTAATTATCTCCTAACATAAAGTTCATATGGTCGTTTCGTTTCTTCCATATGAAAATAGACTCATCAATCTTCGATTATCTAATTTATTAATTATTTAATTCCATTTATACTATTTTTAGTGATTTTTCAATCTCACAACACTGCTGCTATCAGCATCTGTTACTAAAGCAGACTATGCCTATTTCGTGATTTTTCCTTGATCTAACTAATAATTCATCATACATGTCACAATTTATGACCATGACTAGCCATGCCAAAGACTAATCATCACCGAGCATCTCCCCACTACACTATTACCAAATCATGAATTTAACACCGAAAATAAATTAGCCATGACATATGGCGTAATAATCGAGTAGACCTCAACCAATACTCAACCACAACCGAATTACCAAGACTTGTGACCAAGCATCATAGAACCAAATCCAAACGAACATTTATGCCATTTTCGCATGGCTAAAAGTTTACATACCAAATTTCAAACAAAACATAATAGCCTATACATGCCGAAATGTTCTCCTAGACCAACTAAGAAGAAAGTACCAAAAGTTGCTAGCCGGTGTGATGACTTCGATGACGGTCCCGAGCACGGCAAAAAGACGAGTCCAAGAAACCTAAAATAGTTGACAAGCAAACACCGAATGAGTATATAACTCAGTAAGCCATAAGCATTCCACAACCATCCATTAATAAAATTATCACAACAGGAAACAATGAAATGAGGCTAAGTACTCCATCCATACCGAACTATACCATAGTTCCTTAAACCTTACGGTTCAATCTCATACCAAGTCCTACATTGACCTTTCATACATCATTTTATTTTCGTTACAATCATACAATTAAACGACCTTTCACCTATTCCACGATGAACCTTATGTACGTGACTTCAACTATAATCATCACATAGGTTCAAAACTTACCAAGCTCAACTCCAAATATAAACATAGCGCCTATTAGCCATGAACTCAAGGTACTTACCTTTTCCGCTGTCCAAAATCGACTCGGTAAAGTCGCACCCTTAATGTAAATAATTTATAGAAAATATATAGTGGGTTCGCACACATAGTGCTTAATAATCAACCGCGCACACTTAGTGCCATGTACTTTAAACTCGCACACTTAGTGCCATGCATTTCAAGTTCGCACACCTAGTGCCAATCTCACAACCGTGAACACTTATTGCCCGCACACTTAGTGCTGAAAACCAGCCACTCTATATGCTTCACTTCATTTTTACATTCGACAATTTCATCTCTACATACATATACATTTGTATACATTTCATCTCATTAAACACAATTGCATAGGTATTACGATCATTTAAATCAATACCAAAGATATGCTTAATGACTTACCTTGTGTTAGTAAAATAGTTCCAAGTCGGCTACTCGATGACCTTCGATTTTCCCTTGTTGGATGCCTCTGCTTTAGGATCTTGAGCTTAAACAAATAAATTAACTCATTTAACCGCTTTGCTACATATATTGGTATCCACATTTTAATGATTTTATGACATACGAAACGACATGGTAAATTTTCATCTTGCTACCTTATGTTCTTAGCTATTCGGCTAATAACCTTATGCAATTACCATACTATCAATAATCTAATCACACATGCATATGCATACTTGGACATTCGGTAATCACCTTTGCTAATTTTAAACTCAACATCACATAAGCTCCCAAGTGATGGCCGAATATGTATATCTATACTATCACCTATAATTCATCTAATCACAAAATTTCATCTCATGAACACTTGACCCATTTTTTTTTACCCCATATGGCCGAATGCTTCATTTGTTACCCAACTAACCATTCAACAACTTCAACCTCATTACCACACTTTTATGCCTAATTATCTAAGTCAAGATAAAATCATCAACATGCCTAACTATAGCCGAATGTGCAACATTAATCTATCATTTCCATTTCATTTAACACTTAACATTTACCACATATCGATTCACCAAACTCTTCATCTATTCATGCTCTCATATTCGGTCACCCATACCTATACTAACCATATAACTAATTAATCCTAGGGTTAAACACAAGTACAATATTTAAGCACCATGGCCGAACCTTCATGAAGTTGCTAAGACCCATCATTTCTACTCCTCACACATTCTCACATCCAATCCTTTTTATTAAACACTCAAGCTCAATCATCTTCATGCCTCATCACCACAACATCAAAACACCAACCAAGAAAGACAACACCCATGGCCGAATATCATCTCCATCAATAGCAAAAATTTAAACCATGGGCTAGGTAGAACTTAAACTAACAACTAAAAACATGCATGAATTTCAAAAAAAAAAACATCAAACATACCTCAACCTAGGTACAAGCATGGCCGAACTTTTTCACCTTTCTTTCCCTCACTCACGGCAATTGTAACAAGGAAAAGGATGAACACTCCTTCTTCCTCCCTTATTTTATTCATCTTTTTCCTTTTTAATTCCTTTCTTTAATTTATTTTATCTCTAATAACCCAATTTCTTATTATAATATCTAATTCAAACAAATATATTGCCCATCATCAATCTATCTTGGCCGGCCACTATAAGGGAATTGGGCAATTTGACATGCAAGTCCACCCTTGTGTTGACATGCACTAATAAGCCCTTTAAAATTAGCCTATCATATTTCACCATGTCTCATGTTGATCCCTATTTAATAATTCCTCATGCAATTGGCAAAATTAGGGAATGAAACTTCCACATATGCATGTACACACATAATAAGCATAGAATATAACAATTAATTATTTTTATGACTCGGTTTTGTGGTCCCGAAACCACTTTCCGACTAGGGTCACATTAGGGCTGTCACATATAAAGTAACATTTAACACATAAATGATATATACAATACAAAAGAATTAGTATATATAAAAATATAAAATAAAGTGAGTAATTGTTAACGAAATATGCTTATAATACAAATAAAAACATGATATTTAATAATAATTTTAAAAATAGCATTTAATATATAATATATAATATATAATAAAAAAAGAATAATAATTATATATAAAAATAAAATATATTGGTTTAAAAAAATAATATATAAAATAAAAAGTATGTAAAAGAATTTATAAAAGAATAATATAATATATAAAGATATCAATTTAAACACATAATAAATAAATAATTAATTAATAATGAAATGTGTATATAATATGAGTTAAAAATATGATTTAATAATAATAATTTACAAATTTTAAAGTTATAAATAATATAATGAATAATATAAAACATAAATAATATAATAGATAATATACAATATACAATATACATAACATATATAAAAAATAATAAGTAATATATAATAAAATATAATATATATAGGAAAATAATATATGATAAACAAAATTTTTATATAAATATATAAATAGTATTTTTAATAATAATATATGTATATTTTTTTAAAATAAATAAATGATATATATATATAAAATAAAAAAATTTAAAATAATAAAGAAAGGGCTAAAATTGAATTTAAATAAAATTATAAGGCTAATTTGCAAAATAGTAAAAATTTTGGGCCTGATTCGTAAGAATTAAAAACAACAAAGGACTCATTGGGCAATTTGCCCTAATCCTAAACGACGCCATTTTCTGGATATATTTTTCAAAATCGGTCGTGGGACCAAATTGAAACAGAATTAGAATATTAGGGCTAAATTAAGAAATAAAAAAATCAAATTGAAAATTCAGGAAACACGGAAGGATCAATCGGGCAATTTGCCCATTTTCCAAAAAACACGCGGATCCTTTCCGGGTAATCGGGTCAATGAGCGGATCCTTAGTCTTAATACGGTGTCGTTTTAAGCTTATTGGATTAAGCTAAAACGGCGTCGTTCTGTTAAGGCTATATAAGCCAAACTTTAGTTTTAAATTCATTTTTTTACACCCGGCTCTAAAAAAATGTGAAATCCTTTGAGTGAGGATCTGGGGCCAACACCGGAGCTCCGTCGAGCCTCCGTTCTCAGGCGTTCACGCGCTCACGCGCCACCGTGAACGTTGCCATGCGCGGCGGTCGAAAACTGGGAAATTTCCCATTTCAGTGCAGATCAGAAAAGGTTCGTCTCCCCTTCCCCCTTTTCGTTCGCAATATATATATGTGCATGTATTTAAAAGAAAATTTCACCTTTGTATATTCAATCGATTGTGATGCTTGCTGTATATATGCGCAAGAAATAACTCTTTTGCTGAATCTCTATATTTTTTATTGATTCTCTCTCTATATTTTTTAGAACGTTAGTCTTTTACAAATTGGAGGAGAGGCTTTATAGCCTTCAGACTATACATGTTTAGGAAATAAATCTTTGATTTCTTTCCTTATTGGTTTCAGTTTATTTGTTGCTATTTGGTTTCCTTTTCTGTTTCGTGTCTGCTGGTTTCTTTTGTCTTGTCTTGCAGGTATTCGCGAGGAACCTGGCGGTGACGAAGGCTTGACGATGGTCCACCGGTGACGTTGATCTCGGCGTGACTTGGAGCCTGGAATCGTGGCCTTGATGGAGGGTAGCTAGAACGGTAGAAACCGAAGGGTCGTGAGGCTTGGCTTCTGGAACCTTCTGTTTGCGGTGCGAGGAGAAAGGCAGAAACCCTAGGGTTTCCTGCCTCGGTGTAACAAGCTAGGCCAGTTGGGCCACTTTTGTCTTGGGCTAAGTAGGGTGTAATGGGTACCAGGTATAATTAGGTATTGGGCTGTGACCGGTATAGGGTAGTTAGGTATTTGGGTTTGATTGGGGTGTTGGGCCACAAGTGTAATGGGTTTATGGGGTATAATTTGCCTTTTGGGCTTTATTTCTTTTGTAATATGGACTGTACAAATTGGACATTTTTTATTTTTGATTTTCTGTTTGGTTCATTAAGCCCGATCAATTTTGGGCTATTACAGCTGCCCCTCTTTGCTCATTACTGTGTAACGGGGATCGAACAAAGATTTAGAAAGACCAAATTTGACTGGTCTTATCGAATCATGATCTTCAATCTGCTGCTTGTAAACTTATGACTGTCATGTTGATATCTTCGATCTACTCTCCGCCGAACACAGAGACGCCAAATCTTCTTCTTCGATTTGTTCTCTGACAACACAGAGATGCCTAATCATCTTAGATTTGCTTCATCGTAAGCACGTGAAAGCCAAATCAGCTATGTCTTTGATTTGTTCCTTGTAAACACAAGAATGTCAAATCATATTGGATCTGCTTCAGTGAAATTATCTAAAGGTGAGATCTGCTATGTGTCTGCCCTTCGTCGAATATGGAGACGCCAAACTTCGATTTGTTCACTGACAATACAGAGATGCCAAATCATCTTAGATTTGCTTCCTCATAAACATGTGAAAGCCAAATCAGCTATGTCTTCGATTTGCTCCTTGTAAGCACAAGGATACCAAACCATCTTGGATCTGCTTTAGCCAGATCTGTTATGTTGCGGCCTATTACCCTACTGCTTAGGGGATTAAGGCGCGTCATTTTTGATAACCTGTAGAATGATTATGCCTGATAATTAGGATGCTATGATTGAAATGAGTCGAATGTTCCTAATTAAACATGTTATGATGCAAAATTTTGTGAACATGACCCCTATCCTAGACGTCATCACTCATTCCTTCATTTGTCTTTTCAAAGCGTTATTCTTGCTCAGTCTGTAGGCCTGTACCCTTCCTCCAATGCTACGATCCATTGAGGATGTCTGTAAGACAATCTTTCCTTAGAATTGAATCATTGGTTTTTGTCCATTTTCCTTTTGGACTGGAAGAAAGAAAATTCCTCGAGTTCCTTCATCCCTTACTTTCGTGAATTTCTCGAACAATTGTCCTGTTTTAGTTTCTTGTATTATCTAGAAATTCCAGAGTAATGCGCAAAACTTCGTTTGTGAACATATTTAGTTCATCTATCATTATTTCAATGCAACATACTTAAAGAATAATGGAAGATGAATAAACTTTTAAGAATAATTGAAACAAAGATACAAAGGAAATTAATCTGAAAGCCTATCTTTAAGAAGAAATAGAATCTAAAGATAGCAGACAGGATAAAAGTTAGATGCCCAAGATATCGCCGCTTGAGTGTCCATACACCAGCTCCATGAAGTCTTTCTTGAGCTCAACATGTGTTTAAAAGATCCAAAGTACTTTGTTGATGCCCCAATATGTAACGTGCTTCTCTCTTTATTGAATCAAATATAGCGAGATTATTGTGTACTCTTCAAAATTTGAGCTGCCCTTTCGGGTTTCCAACTCAAAACCCCTTTGGTCACAAGGTGCCCTTTGCGGGTTTTTACCTTGGCCTCTCCGTTTTTTTTTCAATCTCAAGGTGCCCTTTTCGAGTTTTCACCTTGGATTTTCTTCTCCCTTAGAGAAAGTATTTTTTAACCAAGTCTGGGTTCACTGGATTGGGTAAAAGTTTCCCATCCATTTCCGTTAAGATCAATGCACCGCCAAAGAAAGCTTTCTTCACGACATACGACCCCTCCCAATTCGGCATCCATTTTCCCCTAAAGTCTTTTTGAATAGGAAGGATCTTTTTCAGTATAAGGTCTCCCTCATGAAACTCTCTTGGTCGAACTTTCTTATCATAAGCTTGCATCATTCGCTTCTGATATATCTGACCATGTCGAATGGCTCTTAGCCTCTTTTCCTCAATCAAGTTCAACTGGTCATATCGGGATTGAACCCATTCAGCTTTATCTAACCTTACCTCCGTCAAAATTCGAAGAGAAGGTATTTCTACTTCAATTGGTAATACTGCTTCCATCCCATAAACTAACGAGAATGCGGTTGCCCCAGTACAGGTTCTGACAGATGTTCGATAGGCTAGGAGTGCAAATGGTAACTTCTCACGCCAATCTCTATAAGTCTCAGTCATCTTCCCCACTATTTTCTTAATGTTCTTATTGGCGGCCTCCACTGCCCCATTCATTTTTGGACGATAAGGAGAAGAATTGTGATGCTTGATCTTGAACTGGTCGCAGACCTCTGCTATTGTTTTGTTGTTCAAGTTTAATGCATTGTCGGATATGATCCTTTCAGGCATTCCATACCGACAAATGATCTCTTTCTTTAAGAATCGACTCACAACTGACTTAGTAACATTCGCATAAAAAGCGACCTCTACCCATTTTGTAAAGTAGTCAATTACCATGAAGATAAACTGATGTCCATTCGAAGCTTTCGGTGCTATTGGTCCAATGACATCCATGCCCCACATGGAGAAGGGCCATGGAGAAGTCATAACGTGCAAATGTGAAGGTGGTACATGTATCTTGTCTCCATAAATCTAACACTTATGGCATTTCTTGGTATAGTTAATACAGTCCCTTTCCATGGTGGCCCAATAATAGCCAAACCTCATGATTTGCCTTGCCATCGTGAACCCATTTGCATGCATCCCACATATACCTTCATGAACTTCTTCTAAAATTAGCTTAGCTTCCACAGCATCAACACATCTCAAAAGTACTTGGTCCTTCCTTCTCTTGTATAGGATATCCCCGTCCAAGACATAGTCGCAAGCTAACCTTCTCAAAGTTCGTTTGTCATTTTCATCGGCCTGTTCAAGGTATTTACGATCCCTCACATATCATAATATATCTTGATACCAAGGGTTATCATCCTTTTCTTCCTTCTCAATGTTGCAACAATAAGCTGGAGCCTCATAGACACTCATTTGAATTGGTCTCATCTCTTCCTCTTTATTTGCCTTAATCATTGAGGCCAAAGTTGCTAAAGCATCTGCCATCTGATTTTCATCTCGTGGGAGATAATTGAGGGTGATGTCTTCAAACTCCTCAAGTAACCCCAAAACTACCTTTCGATAATTGATCAATTTGGGGTCCCTTGTCTCCCATTTACCTCTAAGCTGATAAATTACCAGCGCAGAATCTCCATATACTTCTAGGGTTTTTATTCCTCGCTCTATAGCTGCTTGAAGTCCCATGATGCATGCTTCATACTCAGCCATATTGTTGTGCAATCAAAGTCCAACTTGCACGTGAATGGGTAATGATCGCCATTCGGGGATACCAAGACTGCCCTAATTCCATTTCCGACTGCATTAGAACCCCATCAAAATTTAGCTTCCAAAGAGAATCTTCGGTTGTTGCTACACACATTAACTCCTCATTTGGAAAGTCAAAGTTCAATGGCTCATAATCCTCTAGAGCCCTACTGGCCAAGAAGTCTGCTACTGCACTTCCTTTTATAGCTTTCTGACTTATGTAGACTATATATCAAACTCTGAGAGCAAAATTTGCCATCTCGCCATTCTCCCATTTAGAGCCGTTGACTCCATCATGTATTTTAATGGATCAAGCTTTGAGATGAGCCAAGTGGTATGGTATAGCATGTACTGTCTTAATCTCCGTGTTGTCCAAATCAGCACACAACATAACTTTTCAATTGGTGTGTAACACCCTGAATTTAGGCCTAGAAGTTTTGGGCCTTGAGCATGGGAGCTGTTGAAGCCAGCTTATAATATTCTGTTGTGCGTGAAAATTTCGTAGTTGAAGGCTTGTTTTAGTGGTTAAGTGTGCTGAGAAGTGTTGGAGAAGTCCTGGGTTCAAACCTGGACTCTAGCAAAAATTTTGCTTTAAGGTGAATCAAACCCTGGGTGTAGTAGGTAGGCCTTAAGAATATTGTTGGAGAAATTGTGACACAAAAAGCCTTGTGGCTTGGTGGCCAGTAGCGTGTGGAGCATCTAAGGGGAGGCATGGGTTCGAATCCTATGGCAAGCAAAGAGCATTTATTTTGCTAACAGGGGGCGGCAAGAGTTGGTGTTGAATTTAAATTCTGATGATGGAGGGATCCCACATCGGGAAGCTAACATAAGAGTGGATGCGAAGCTGGCTTTAAATAGAGAGAACCATGAGGAGAGTAAGGTACCTTTCTTGGCTGATCCCTTTCGCTTTATGGCGTGCTCTTTTGGGTTGGGCTTCGGCTAAGAGTGCTCGGAGCGTGGATTAACTCCAGTCTCCAATCAGGTGTGTATTTTCTCGCTACTCTAGCTGTAGGATGGCTACTTCGGGCCGCGATGGGCCGAAAGGGGCCATGTGGGCCCAATGGGCCTACGGGCCCAATTGGATAAGTTGTTTGATTGTGTAGTAAATATCTGTGGCTAGATTTGGGCTAAAAGGCCCACACGAGCGTGTGGGCCTATTTGGGCCGAGAATAAGCTTTAGGGCCATTCGTATTGTTATCCCTGTTTAGAATACTTTAGTTTACCAAATTACCAAAATACCCCTGGTTTGTAAAATTACTAAAATACCCTTAGTTTATAAAATCACCAAAATACCCTTGGTTTGTAAAATTACCAAAATACCCTTGGTTTATAAAATTACCAAAATACCCCTGGTTTGTAAAATTACCAAAATACCCCTGGTTTGTAAAATTACCAAAATACCCCTAGTTTGTGAAATTACCAAAATACCCCTGATTTGTGAAATTACTGAAATACCCTCAACCTGTAAAATTATTGAAATACCCTCGACTTGTAAAATTACCAAAGTACCCATGATTTATAGAATTACCGTTTTACCCTCGATTTACAAAATTACCGAAATACCCTTATAGGGTAGAAATACCGAAATACCACTTTAGGGTAGAATTACTAAAATACCCCTGTAGGGTAGAATTAACGAAATCCCTTATAGGGTAGAAATACTGAAATGCCCCTGTAAGGTAGAATTACTAAAATACCCCTGTAGGGTAGAATTACCGAAATACCTCTGTAGGGTAGAATTATCGAAATACCCCTGTAGGGTAGAATTACTGAAATACCTCTGTAGGGTAGAATTATCGCAATACCACTGTAGGGTAGAATTATCGAAATACCCTTGTAGGGTAGAATTACCGAAATGCCCCTATAGGGTAGAATTATCGCAATACCCCTGTAGGGTAGAATTATTGAAATACCATTGTAGGGTAGAATTACTAAAATACCCCTGTAGGGTGGAATTATCGAGATACCTTGTGGGGTAAAATTACCATTTTGCCCCTAAGGTGTTAAATGACTGTTTTGCCCTTGTGGTCAAGCGACTAACTTCGATTGTGTGGTTGACGAATTTGATTGTGAATATATGTTGGTATATGAATGACTTGAATGTGATTGTTTGATTCAAATATGGGCATGACATTCTACATACATGACATGTTACATGGGTTGGGATTTTGTACGAAGGACGATTTGATCTGTTAGGATTGCATGGTTGCTTGACGACTGTGGATCCACCGAAGGCTTAAGAGTCGTATATTCATACTGATTTGATAAGGTCGCACGAGTCGCCCAAGACGACTGTGGACCGATCAATGGCTGAGTGCCGATCATATTTACCCGAGACTGTGTGCCGACTATATTACCGTCACTGATGGCTATGTGCCTGACATGATACAGCTACCGATGGCTTAAAGCCTTCTGATTTTGGCTTTGTGTCAACCTACATATGGCTCTGTGCCAACCTAATTATGGCTGTGTGCCAAACGTATTTGCCTAAGGCTATGTGCCAATATATGGTTATTGACGACTCTGTGTCGATCACATTTACCTAGGGCTGTGTGCAGGTTATGTTACTCTAGTTGATGGCTATGTGCCTAACATAATACAGTTATCGATGGCTTTGTGCCACGTATTTTGTTAAGTGGCTTTGCCACATTATCTGTTCTGGTGGCCTAGCCATAATATCTGTATCTAGTGACTTCGTCACAATATCTGGCAGCCTCGCTGCAAATTCTGTGGTGTGTAGCGGATGGGTGGGTTGAGTTGTCTCCCCACATGGTGTAAGGTTGGTACGGGGGTGTATACGGATGGATTGGGTTGGGTTTGCATTCACATTCTGATTCTAATTCTGTTACCTGATACTGATTCTGATTCTGTTACCTAATTCTGATTCTGGTTCTGATTCTGATTCTGTTACCTGATACTGATTCTGATTCTGTTACCTAATTTTGATTCTGATTCTGATTTTGATTTTGTCACCTGATTCTGATTCTCATTTTGATTCTAGTTCTGATAATGTTTCTTATTCTGTAATAAGCTAAGGCCCACCTGGTACTGTCTGTTATAGTGGGCTAAGGCCCAATTGATACTGAAACTGTAAGTAAGGCTGGGGCCAGACTTTTAATTCTTTTATATGATTGACTGTTCCTTTTATAGTAGGGGATTTCACACTGAGTCTTCGTAAACTCACCCCGTTTATTAACCTTTCAGGTAATTTTTAGCCTTAGACGGATCGGGGCTGCGAGGGGCTCGGAGGAAGCCAGACACACTGTTTATGTTACAATTTTGATTATTACTTTTAAATGTTTTATGTGGGTTGTAGTAAAGCCGTTGCAATTTTCTGGATTTCAAATTTGGAATTTTATTTATTGTTCTTATAATTGCTAGTATTAGAACACGGTTTTCCAAAGCAACTACTGTTGTTCAAAACATCACGTAACCGCAATTGTTTTTAAATTAAGCTTCCGCAACTGCCAGGATTTTTACAAAGTTGTTAAGAATGTTATTCAGCTGAGGTTTTCTAACAAGGTTTAAAAAGGGTATAAGTTTTTAATTATTAAGAAGGGTTTTTAATGGAAACATGGTTTTAGAAAAACACTTCAATGTGACACGCCAGATTCGAGCCAAACTTCCAGGCCAGGTTTGGGGTGTTACATGGTGGATATCTCATTTTACAGTCAGTGAATTTCTTACTGAGATAATAAATTGCCTTCTCCTTTTTCCCTAACTCGTCATGCTGACCAAGCACACATCCCATAGAATTACTGAACACTGACAAGTACAGTATCAACGATTTATCTGGGCTTGGTGGAGATAATACCGGAGCATCCAACAAATACTGCTTGACCTTTTCAAAAGCATTCTGACACTCCTCATCCCAAGTACCTTGATTGTGCTTTCTGAGGAGGCGAAAGAGAGGATCGCATTTCTCGGTCAGTTGTGAAATGAACCGAGCGATGTAATTCAACCTTCCTAGGAATCCTCGAACTTCCTTCTGAGTACGTGGTGGAGGCAAATCTTGTATTGCCCTGACTTTGTCTGAATCAACTTCTATTCCCTTTTCGCTGACTACGAAACCCAATAGTTTTCCCAATCTAGCTCCAAAAGTACACTTTGCTGGATTGAGCTTCAATTGAAATTTTCTCAATCTCAAGAACAATCTTCTCAAGACCTCAATGTGCTCTTTTTCTGTACGCGACTTGGCAATCATATCATCAACATACACCTTAATATCCTTATGCATCATGTCGTGGAATAAGTTTACCATGGCTCGTTGGTATGTTGCCCCTGCGTTCTTTAGTCCAAATGGTATTACTTTGTAGCAGAAGGTGCCCCACAAGGTTATGAAGGTGGTTTTATCCATGTCCTCTAGATGCATCTTTATCTGATTGTATCCTGAGAAACCATCCATGAAGGAAAACAATGAATATCCTGCTGTGTTGTCCACCAAAGTGTCTATGTGTGGCAGAGGGAAATTATCTTTGGGCCTAGCTTTATTTAAATATCTATAATCAACACACATTTGTACCTTCCCATCTTTCTTAGGAACTGGCACAATGTTAGCTACCCATTCAGAGTACTTCACTTCCTGCAAGAATCCTGCATCGAACTGCTTCTTGACTTCATCCTTTATTTTCAAAACAATATCTGGCCTCATTCTTCGTAACTTCTATTGGACTGGCTTATAATCCTGTC
Organism: Gossypium hirsutum; assembly: GCF_007990345.1. NCBI lineage: Eukaryota > Viridiplantae > Streptophyta > Magnoliopsida > Malvales > Malvaceae > Gossypium > Gossypium hirsutum. The sequence goes on along the minus strand of NC_053436.1, from coordinate 10,782,146 downwards.
TTATCGGAAGACAATGTACTACAATGTCAGTACTCAATCCGGGCATATCCTGATATGACCAGGCGAAGATATCCTCGAACTCTCAAAGCAACTCAACCAAACCATGCCTTGTGTCCTTGGTATTCAGTGTTCCAATTTTCAACTCCTTCCCTTCCTACAGGGCTATTTTTCTATTGCCTCTTTCTCATGCGGCATAATTCGTTTTTCCTCATGTTTTGCCATTCTTAACAGATCAAGAGATATGTCACAATCTTGAACCTCTTCAAAATCTTGAGATTCCTCTAAACACATGTCTTGCTCGCAAGAGAAATCAGGAGTTGCAGTATCAGTGCTCATATCATTGATATCTAGGGACCTGTGGGGTATGAAAGGATATTCAAAGAATGAATGAATCTAAGAATGATTGTTTATGTGCTATGAAAAAAAGAATAAGAATTGCCAAAATTTAAAGGAATATTGGTTGATAAAAATGAAACAATACTCGTTTAAATTGATAAAAGTTATGTTTTATTTAAATAATCATAGATGAACATAGGCCTATTTTCACAAACGTAATTTTACTACTCCCAGGCCCTAGAGTAACAGACATGTTTTCGAGAATTACTTTGAAAAATTCCTAAAGACTACAGGAAGGTCCTCCACAGTCCAATTATTCAGAGAGCTCCCTGGTTCGTAAGGGCGAATGCCCTCGAGGCTTCCTTGCTCCAATCCCTCATTGTGTACAGCATTAATTTGAGGACTTTCTTCTACCAGTAATCCTCTTGACTTAAAGGATTTGGATATAGGTGGCAATGTCATCGGTTCCCACTCCACTTCTCCTTCATTCAAATGCGCCTTTCTTCTCGCTTGGCGTTGCTCAATTTCTTGCCTCTTATACTTATGGTCTGGCTTAAAGCCCAAACCAAAGTGATCTTTCTTCTCCATCAGTCTCGGGATTTGAACCCCTCCTTACATCTGTCTTCCTAGTCCTTTTCCTGGCAATGCTCCCCTCCCCATCATCATTTGCAGGACCATCCTTGTGGCTCTAGACATTTTGGGTACCGGCACCTCACTTCCTTCCAAAATGAAGGTTGTATTGATAATTTCTAAAGAGCGAAAAGAACAATCAATAGCCTTTTCATTTGCCTCGACATAAGAGGCCTTGCTAGTGACTGCTGCTATAATGTCCTCCTCCGTATTGATGGTTATTAACCGTCCATCTGTCACTAACTTCAATTTTTGGTGCAATCAGGAGGGCACCGCTCCTGTCGAGTGTATCCATGGTCTCCCCAATAAACAATTATAGGAGGGCTTGATATCCATCACCAAGAAATCAACTTCATATGTATTTGGCCCAATTTCAAAAGAGATGTCAATTCATCCCATCACTTTCCTTTCGGTTCCATCGAAGGCTCTTACCACATTGTGACACGTTTTCATATGTGAACTATCAATGGGTAATCTGTTTAATGTGGATAATGGAAGGACGTTCAAAGCAGACCCGTTATCAATGAGTACACTTGGAAGCGTGTATCCCTTACATCGAGTGGTGATGTGCAAGGCCTTGGTTGACCCTATGCCCCCAGGTGGAATTTCATCATCATTGAAGTAAATGAAATTGTCAGCACTGATGTTATTTACCAATCGGTCCAATTTGTTAACGGATATGTCGTGTGTGACATATGTTTTGTTGAGCACATTCATTAATGTATCCCTATGCACTTCAAAACTTAGAAGTAGGGCTAATACTGATATACGCGTTGGGTGCTTACGCAACTGCTCGACCACACTATACTCGCTATGCTTAAGGAACTTTAGAAACTCTTTAGCCTCTTCCTCCTTTACCGGCTCCTTGACAGGCATTTCAACCTCTTTTCTCTTCTCAACGTCAACATCCTTTGTTTTCGTGGGATCCACTCTGATGCCCACCCATCATAACGCTTCCCACTTCGTGTATGGGAACCTTCACTTTGGGCACCCCTAGACGCACTGGCTATACTTCTCCTTCAGGTACTGTTATACTGCAGTCATAGCTCCACGGCACCCTCTTGTCATCCTTGTAAGGGAAATGAGTGGGTTTATGGATGACGACCTTGGGCCTGGTTTGCGCCCCCACTTCATTATTCCTTGGCAAGGAAATAATTCTTGATCAGCTGGTTCCTTATCGTTCATTTTCCAGCACACATATTTGTCCTTTACAAGAACTATCCTAAAAAATTTGTAGCTCTTTGTTAACCATAAGGCTTTGTACCATGGCCTTGAACTTTTCACAATTTTGGATCATATGACCCACCTCTCCATGGAATTCACAATAGTTCCCCATTCTTTCTCTACCTTTTCCAGAGGTCAACATACCTCTCTTCACCATCTCCTCCCATATTACTTTCATGGGTGTCTTCACCTTAGCAACATCTTCCTTGATTCTTTCTTCCCTGGTTTCATTAATGGCATTCACTCCTTGATTGCCATGATCTGGTAACGGATTTTCAGCATTAGAGGTACTGTCGAATTTCACAACCCCCATCGTGATAAGCCTCTCCACGGCCTTCTTGAATCCGGTGCAGTTTTCAATCGAATGCCCCGGTATTCCCGCATGATATTCACATTTAGTATTTGCATCATACCATTTGGGGTACGGTGGCTGTAGCAGTTTCAAGTGAAATGGAGCAATGGCATGTGTATCGTACAAACTTTGATAAAGCTCATGATACGTCACAGGGATAGGCGTGAATTGCATCATTTCCAAATTCTGTCTTGTGCCCGATTCCTGTCTTCGAGTACTTTAGTGTTCGACCGCAGCTGCTTTAGGTTGACCAACTGTGATTGCCCTCGAGTTGGTACTATTCATGTTATTCACCTCGTTGTCCCTTTCTCCTTGGGCCCGATCTTTTAGCCGTTTCCCCCTTAATTTTACTGCCCCTAATGGCGTTCTCAATCATCTCTCCTGCCATAACTATATCCGCGAAACTTTTCGTGGTGCTTCCAACATGTGAGTGATGAACGGTGCCTTTAAAGTGTTGATAAATAACATGGTGGTCTCCTTTTCTAACAGTGGTGGTTGTACTTGCATTGCCACCTCCCTCCATCATTGTGCGTATTGCCTAAAACTTTTATTAGGCTTTTTCTCCATGTTTTGAAGCGTGATCCTATCTGGCGTCATATCAGTCACATGGTTGTACTATTACATGAAGGCTTGTGGAAGATCTCTTCATGAACCGATTCTTGCATGGCTCAACTGATTGTACCACCTAGCCGCTGCTCCTATTAAACTATCTTGAAAACAATGGATCAATAGTTGATCATTGTTCACATACCCAGTCATTCTTCTACAAAACATTATTATGTGTGCCTCTGGGCAAATAGTCCCGTTGTACTTTTCAAACTCCAGCATCTTGAATTTGTGAGGAAGTACCAAGTCTGGGACCAAACTTAAGTCTTTGGCATCAATCCCATGATAATTGCCAGCGCCTTCTAAAACCCTAAACTTCTCCTCTAACCACTTACAACGATCTTCCAACTGTTTTGAGGATTCGGTTGCCATTCTCTCCTTCTCCATCAGATCCAGATCAGGAGTGATAGGGTTAATCGAGCTATCGCCTAAATTATTTACCGACCCAGATGGGAAATTCATGGGGATTCCAGCATCAACCGGCCCATGTTGAGGTCTCACAGTGACAGATAGCCTTCTAAGAGGTGCCTCGATTTGCAGTGGCACATGAGGTGGAGTAAAACCCGGAGAAGGACCCTCATTCTTCTCTTCAGTGATTACCATGGGAGCTTTTCCTTTATCAGTGGCCCTTAACAGCTGAGCCATTTCAACCATCATATTCCTCTGAGCCTCTAGCATTTGCTCCCTCATGTCATTCTGTATTTTGGCCAACTGTTCTTGCAATTGGTCTTGCATATCCTTTTGCAATTGTTCGAACCTTTGATCCATACTCTTAGTTTTAGTGCGAGTGCCGTAAGGATGTGTGATTTCCAGATTTTCTTTTCTACCTCTCTTGAAGTAAACTTTAACTAATTAGGATCTTTCTATAACCTTGAATGCATATGATGTGGTGTAATGCAAATGCATGAATGCAAAAAGGCATTGATTCTGATTCAATTTCATTTAGAAAACTTTATTTAGAAAAAGAATATCTTTACATATAAGAGGATTACAAATACACTTTCGCCCTAGTGCCCAAAGTTTTAACTCTATCTAATAAAAGGGCTAACTCTCGTCCTATATCCGACGATGATTCATACATTAGACTTAATACATCAGCTCGTATTGCCAGGTCTTGCACATATTCAACAACCTCTCGAATCTAGGCTAAGGCTTTACCAATGACGTGATCCCTTTCTCTGACCTGTCCTCTAAACTGATGAAGCTCTCCCTTTAGATAATCTTCTCGCACCTTGAGCTGCTCAATTCGAAGTTCACCATCATGCAATGCCATTTCCAAATCTTTAACCTTACTTTTTAGCTCTTTTAACTCGACCATAGGATCATGGTTTCGATGCCAACGAAGGGATCTTCCAAGCTCAGTTACCTTGGTCTTCAACCCTTTATTCTCTTCCTCTAATGCCAAATTCTGCGACCGCATCTCTTGGAACTTCCTTTCCCAATACTCGGCTCTAGCTTTTTCCTCTTGGACCTCTTTCTGCAACTGATCTAAAGACCCTCCTACTCTCGCTCTCCTCAAGGATACTTGTGCCTTTTTGTAATGCTCCTTTAGATCATCTCGATCTTCTTCAATCTTTCTCTTTTCTTTTCTCTCTTTCTCGACCTCCATCCTTTGAACGTCGACATCTAAGCTCAAGTACATCTTTTTTTCTTCAAGCTTTGCTATCCTCTTTTCGAGCTCCAAGTTCTTTCTCTCGAACTCTTACTTCATAATTTCTAACTTCGAGGGCATCACTTGCAAATATTCCTCTATCAGTCGAGCTCCTTCCATGCTTGGCTTAGGGATGTTATCATTAATCCTTCTGCCTCTCCATTCAACATACTCCAGAGTCGTAGCAGGGCTAATAGCTACTCCTTTTAATCGACAAGTCTTATTCCAAGCACTAGATATCTCACTGACTTTCCTCTTGTAGTCAGCTCCTCTATACACGAACTCACTTTGAGCCAGCCCATGAGTTGCTGGTACGAACTACCTCAATCCAAGCTGCCTCAACACAAGCAAAGGGGCATAACCAATGGTACCCCAAATTCCCAATAGAGGAACCTAATCAAAACTGCCGCATCGGTAAAGAATCTCACCAGGAATCATCCACGGAGCCCTCCACTCAACATATTTTGACTGAAGGTTCTGAAGTAGCGCTATCCAATTCTCTTCCGGAATATCCACTCTCCTAGATGAGGCTACTATATCTTTCAACAGTGATTTATCCTTGAAGAAGACCCTACAAACCATTTTGTCTATCAATCGGAAGTGACTGTAGAACCAAGCTAAAAGTAACTGAGCACAACCAACAAACCTGCCTGCACTGGCCCTCCTACATGCATTCAAGGACCTGGATGTCTCTGCCAAGATTGCACGAACAGAAGTGACCTATTTGCTAAGTCGATGGAAGAGATCCGTGGTCGCCTCGTCTACATATCCCAAGGCCCTGGGGAAAACCATCAATCCGTATAATCTTAAGGCAAAAATGTCTACCCTCTTCGCCTCGTCTGGATGCGTTTGGATCAGTTCTTTCAGGGCCCCCCATGGAATGCATTTACTCTCGCCCTTTTCCTTGATTCTAACCATGATCCACTGCTCACTCATCCCCGTAATGGTCATCAGCTTCTTACCAAAGGCTGGGACACAAGCAGCTTGAGAATAAATCCTATTACACTGAAATCTAGGACACCGAAGTAAGGCGCTGTACTCCTCTACAGTAGGCACTAAATCCACCTCCCTAAAGGTAAAAAAACTGTATGGAGGGTTCCAAAACTGAGCGAGAGCTCGAAACAAGTTCTCATCAATCTGAATATCAAGTAAGAGAGGTAAATCTCCGTAATTACCGTAGAATGACTGTTTAGTCTCATTGCCCCACTAATCCCAAATCTCCTTAAGCTCCTGCAGATTATTCTGTGTGACACTGATGTGAGTGTAGTCTGACAGCTCCGACATATACCCCACAGCTATACTATCCCCCTTTTCTAGTTGAGTTTGCCCAGACCATCTATGGACGTTAGCGTTGCCCTCCACTCTATCAAGAAGTCCGTTCTCCATAATAAAACTTCCTAACTTTAAAAAACGAAAACGGGAGTCGCCACCAATCTTTTTAGGTGTGATTGGATCACCTTTAAAATATTTTGTTTTCAAATCATTAGTTTTGGTCTACGAAATAAAAAGAATGGGTTCGAGCGTCGGTTACGTACGAGGAAGGATTAGCACCCTCGTAACGCCCAAAAATTGGTACCTAATTAATTATCAAATGTCTTTAAGGTCGGAAATTAAGAATTTTAAGATGCAAACCTCTTCTAATATTTTTAACTTTTGAAAATTAGGGTTCACTTATATCAAATAAGTCAAAATATTACATCCAATAAGCTAGGACACAATATTTTCAAGATATTTGACACTAAGTTAGCCTTTTTGGAAATCCCTATCTCGAAACTACAAAATGCCACATCCAGTAAGTTAGGACACAACGCTTTGAAATTCCAAGACAGTTGCTCGTATTTTGAAAATTTTAAAAACTTAGAAGGGTACTTAACTATTCAAACTCAACGAGAAAAATCGCAACCCAATAAGTTAGGGCACTAATTTTCTCGAAGCTTCCAAACTGTGACAGCCCTAAAGTGACCCTAGTCGGAAAGCGGTCTCGGGAATGCTAGACCGAGTCACCAAATTATTTGAATGTGATAATTATTGCCTAAAATATGTGAATATAAATGTGTGAAAGTTTTAAGCTTCGATTTAGTTAATTGCATGTGAATTTAGTTGATAGGACTTATGTGAGAAAATTTAGAAATGTGCTAGGCAAATGCAAGTGGCCTAATAGTGCATGTAATCAAAGGGGTGGACTTGCATGTCAATTTCCCCCCATTTAAGTACTAGTGGCCGGCCATGACAAGGGATGATGGGCAAAACATGTCATGAAACATGTTGTGTTAATGGAAAAATAAAATAAGAAGCATGGGCAAAACATGTCATGAAACATGTTGTGTTAATGGAAGAATAAAATAAGAAGCATGGGCAATAAACTAATAAGAAATTGAAGGAAGAAAACAAAGAGAAAAAAATGTGTTCATCATTCTCATGCATGACCAAAAAAAAAAAGAAAAAAAAAGAAAATCTCTCATGTTGTTCTTGGCCGAATAGGAGAAAGAAAAAGAAGGAAAAAGAGCTTTGAGGAAATCGGCTATGGTGGTTTGATAGACTAAGGTATGTTTGATGATGTTCCATGAGATGCATGCATGTTTTAGTAGTTAGCTTGAGTTCTAAATAGCCCATGGTTCAAATCTTTACTATGTCATGGAGATGATATTCGGCCAAGGTGGATTGGTGTTGATATCATTTGCATGCTAAAAGTGAAGCTTTGTAATGGTGCATGTGATGGTGGATTGATGATTCTTGAATCTTCTTTTTAGCATTTTTGAGTGAGACATTAAGTTCTTTGTTTAACCATGACCAAAAATTGAAATGGTATGGTGTTGTGATGCAATCGGCCCCAACATAGACATGTATGTTCGGCCACATGAATAAGTACATAAGTTATGTGTATGTTCGGCCATAGGTAGCCTATTGATGGCTTTAGCTTGACTTAGAAAATTCGGCTAAGGGGAAATATTAGCTAGTATGTTGAATTCGATTCGTGATTTCGTACATATGTGACTCTAGTGTCTAATGTATATATGGGCTAAGTACCTTGAGCTTCTCTTTTGATGTTCGAATGAATTGTATTAAATTGCTTGATGTGATTAAAAATGCGTATGACCATTGTGTATTTGAGCTAAAAGGTGGCCATATGACCTATCAAACTCCTTGTCATATTCGGCCATAAGCTAGAAAATGAGACTTTAATGAGTTAAATTTGTTTGAATTAAGCTCAAGAGCAAAGGGGAACTAAATCCAATAAAGGGAAGGAAAAAGTGGTCGAATAGCCGTCGAAACCGTTCGACAACATCCGAGGTAAGTTCTTGAGTAATAGAGCTTAAATTATGATTTGATTAGATCATGTTTTAAGCAAATCAAAATCATGCTCTTTGTGTGTGGCTATTGAGCCGAAATTTGCAAGAGTGATAAGTGTCTTGTGTTTGAGTTTTGCTAATGAAAATGAAATACGAATGTGTCATGATTTATTGTTAAATGTGCATGGTTATTCGAATGATGTCCGGGCTAAGTCCCGAAGGCTTTGTGCTAAGTGACCATATCCGGACTAAGATCCGAAGGCATTTGTGCGAGATACTAATTCCGGGCTAAGCCCGAAGGCATTGGTGCGAGTTACTAAATCCGGGTTAAGTCCCGAAGGCATTTGTGCGAGTTACTATAACTTGGCTATGTTCCGAAGGCAGTTGAACGAGTAGCTATATTCGGTTAAATTCCGAAGGTACGTGATTTGGGAATGAACGATCTTGCTGTAAAAATTTCAGTTGATACACTTGTAACATCCCAACATTGAGGTATGTTTCGTATGTGCTTTGAATTAGTTGAGCCATTACAAATAAGTATTCGCTCAGTTGATAAATGAGCTACCGGCCTTTGGCTAAGTTGATCTTTGTGTATGAATATAAGGGTTGGTAATGTGAAGTAAGTATGGTATTGAAAATTTGTGCATATGAAATTATCTGTTTAGCTACATGAATGCTATACTTTTGTTGTGCTGGAATCCCTTGCTCAAAACTTACTAAGCATAAATTGCTTACTCCGTTTCTTTGTTTCTCTGTTTTATAGATTTTGGCTCGTCAGCTATCGGACTCGGGATTTTTGGAAGTCGAAGTCTCCCACACTATCAAAGCCCCCTTTTGATACAATTTTGGTTGAACTTTGAAATGGCATGTATAGGACTACCCTTTTGTTGTTGGTCATGTACCCTTCGGTTTTGTGTAAATTTGGATAGCCATGCGAAAATGGCTTAAATATACTATGATCATAGCATTATAATCGTTTTGTATGTTGTCCGTCGAGAGGTATGGAAATGTTGGTAACGGTTAGCCATGGGAAGGGTTATTCTTGATCACTTTTGGAATATGTATGACAAACTCTAGTTGATCCATGGAGGATCATGAAATAGGTAAAGTTTACCTTAAAAAAAAAACAGATGCTGGCAGCAGCAGTGATGTGGATGTGAAAAATCACTAAAAATGGTAGGAATGGAATTAAATAGTGAATAAATTATGTAAGCAAACCTTGATGAATATATTTTCATAGGAAAGTAACGAAACGATAATATGGACAGTATGTTAAGAGATATTCAGGTTCTCGTGAGACAGGGCCAGAACGGTTTCTGGATTCCCTGTTCCGACTTTGGAAATTCATTATAAATTAACCAGAGATAATTAGGAGTCATGCCATATATGTATAGATTCCTCTCTGAGTCTGGTTTCTAAAGAAACAAACGGCATCAGTATTGAATCTCTGTGCAGGGAGATATCCAAATCGTAATGCATGAAGGTCAGTGTAGTCGCACCCTGTAACAGGGGAGAATTTAACTAATAAACTGTACTAATTGGCCTGACAAAAAATTCTAGAAAAAAATATGTAGATGGGCATAGGAGTCTAGTCTCAGGGAAAAATTACGAAACTGATTTTCGAGTTGTGAAACTCAAGATATGATTTTTAAGGTGACAGAGACGCAGTTAGCCAACTGCCTGGAAATTTTTAAAATGGATTGCGATAGTAAGCGAATTTAGTCTGTGAACCCCTCGTGTCCGACTCCGGCAACGGTCTCGGGTATGGGGTGTTACAATTTTATTGGTATCAGAGCTACGGTTTAGTCGATTCTAGGACTACCGTTATGCGTTGGGTCTAGCTATACATGCCATTTTATGTGATTATTTGATAGTGTGGTGATTTCTGACATTTGCAAATGTGTTTATTTATAGTAATGGATCCCGATCCCGACCGAGCGGTAGCTGATGATCTTGAGAGTGTAGCGCCTGCTCCCGCACAAGGGACAGCGCCGGTGGACTCTCAACCTAATGCTAGTAACCCGAATGATGAAGCTAGACAAGCTTTCTATAGCGTGATGAATGATTGGTTCAACCAATACATTCGAACTAATACGGCTGTTCCACAACCTCCATTCCCGACAAATACCACCCCCGCACCTACAGTACCTCCGGAAACTGACCAAATAAGGTCAAATAAGCCCCTAGTTGACAGAATCCGAAAACATGGGGCTACTGAATTTAAAGCTACGGACAGCGATGATGCCGAGCAAGCTGAATTTTGGTTGGACAACACTATCCGGGTACTCGACGAGCTATCTTGCACACTCGATGAGTGCCTAAAGTGTACTATCTCCTTGCTACGTGATTCTGCCTACTATTGGTGGAGTACTCTGACTTCTGTTGTGCCCCGAGAGCAAGTAACTTGGGAGTTTTTCCAAACTGAGTTTCGGAAAAAGTATATCAGTCAGAGATTTGTTGATCAAAAACGGAAGGAATTTCTTGAGCTTAAGCAAGGTTCTATGTCAGTTACTGATTACGAGCGAAAATTTGTTAGACTTAGTAGATACGCTCGGGAATGTGTTTCGTCCGAGGCTATCATGTGTAAACGCTTCGAGGATGGGCTGAATGAAGATATAAAAATGTTCGTTGGCATTCTTGAAATACGAGAGTTCGTAGTACTTGTCGAGCGAGCTTGTAAAGCCGAAGAGCTTAGAAAAGAAAAACAAAAAGTTGATGTGGGAACTGGAGAGTTTCGTAAAAGATCCTCGGGAAAGTCTCTTCAACAGGCATCGAAGAAATTTCGAGATGATGTGAGCCGGTCTAGAGGCACTTCGGGCCTTTTTAGACGAGATCGTGATCGACCCCCTGTGGGTACACGAGGCACTTCGGTCGCCAGTGTTGGGAATGAACGTCGAGATAGAACGGAGTGTCAGCATTGTGGTAAATGGCATTCGGGGAGCTGTAGGTTCCATGACCGCTCCTGCTATAAGTGTGGATCAGCTGACCACTTTATCAAGGATTGCCCGAGGTTGCCTGAACAAAATGTAAATCAGAGTGGGAAACCGGGTGCTACCACTGCTCGAGGTAGACCATCTAGAAATACGAGCAATGCTAGTGGTGGTCAGAGAGGATCTAGAGATGCTACGACCAGATCCGAGGCTCGTGCGCCTGCTAGAGCTTATGCTATACGTGCCCGCGAGGATGCTTCTTCGCCTGATGTTATTACCGGTACTTTTACTCTCTTTGATACTAATGTAATTGCTTTGATTGACCCCGGTTCTACTCATTCTTACATATGTGAAACCTTAGCATCCAGTAAGACTTTACCTATTGAGTCTACTGAGTTCGTAATTCGGGTGTCAAATCCCTTGGGTCGTTACGTGCTTGTCGACAAAGTGTGTAAGAAATGTCCCCTAGTAATTCGAGGTTCCTGTTTTCCGGCGGACTTGATGCTTTTGCCGTTTGATGAATTTGATGTTATTCTCGGGTTGGATTGGTTGACCGTGCATGATGCGGTTGTGAATTGCAAAAGCAAGACTATTGATTTGAGGTGCGCAAATAACGAAGTAATCCGAGTTGAGTCTACGGATTTGGATGGGTTGCCAGCTGTAATATCCTCAATGTTGGCCTAGAAATATGTAAGAAAAGGGTGCGAAGCATACCTTGCGTATGTACTTGATGACAAAGAATTAGAAAAGAAACCCGAATCTGTGCCGGTGGTTTGTGAATACCCAGATGTTTTTCCTGAAGAGTTACCGGGTTTACCACCTGTTCGGGAGATAGAGTTTGGTATTGAGCTTGTACCTAGAACTACGCCAATTTCGATAGCTTCGTATCGTATGGCACCAACCGAGTTAAAAGAATTGAAAGCTCAGTTGCAAGAGTTGACGGATAGAGGTTTCGCTCGACCAAGTTTCTCACCTTGGGGTGCACCAGTATTGTTCGTGAAAAAGAAGGACGGAACCATGAGGTTGTGCATTGACTATCGTCAGCTGAATAAAGTGACAACAAAGAACAAATATCCTTTACCGCGTATCGATGATTTGTTCGACCAACTGAAGGGAGCCTCAGTGTTCTCAAAAATAGATTTGAGATCGGGCTATTATCAGTTGCGAATTCGAGATTCGGACATACCCAAAACTGCCTTCAGAACGAGATATGGTCACTACGAGTTCTTAGTGATGCCGTTTGGGCTCACTAATGCCCCTGCGGTATTTATGGATTTGATGAATCGGGTCTTCAGACCATATTTGGATCGGTGCGTAGTTGTGTTTATTGATGACATCTTGGTCTATTCAAGAGATGAGACCGAACATGCTGAGCACCTGAGATTAGTGTTGCAAATTTTGCGGGATAAGCAGTTATATGCTAAGTTCAGTAAGTGTGAGTTCTGGTTAAGAGAGGTTAGCTTCTTGGGTCATGTGGTATCCGCATCGGGTATTCGAGTTGACCCGAGCAAAATTTCAGCCATACTTAACTGGAAGCCTCCGAGAAATATTACTGAGGTTCGGAGCTTTTTGGGACTCGCCGGTTACTACCGACAGTTTGTAAAAGGTTTCTTGATGATAGCCACACCAATGACGAAGCTACTTCAAAAGGATGTTAAGTTCGAATGGACGGAGAAATGTCAGAAAAGTTTCGATCAACTGAAAACTTATTTGACTGAAGCTCCAATTTTAGTGCAACCCGAATCAGGCAAAGAGTTTGTCATTTATAGTGACGCATCCCTACTTGGGTTGGGTTGCGTATTGATGCAAGAAGGTTGAGTTGTGGCCTATGCGTTGAGACAATTGAAGCCACACGAGAGAAATTATCCGACCCATGATTTCGAACTAGCTACCATCGTATTTGCTTTGAAAATATGGCGACATTATTTGTTTGGTGAGAAGTGCCATGTATTTTCGGATCACAAAAGTCTCAAATATTTGATGACCCAGCGAGACTTGAATCTGCGACAAAGGCATTGGCTTGAGTTGTTGAAAGATTATGAGCTTGTCATTAATTATCACCCGGGAAAGGCTAATGTGGTTGCGGACGCCTTAAGCCGGAAATCACTGTTTGCTTTGCGAGCGATGAATGTACACTTATCTGTTCTACCCGACAATGTGTTAGTAGCTGAATTAAAGGCCAAACCATTATTGATTCATCAAATTCGTGAAGCTCAGAAAGTCGACGATGAATTGGTTGCAAAAAGGGCTGAATGTGTTCCGAATATGGAATCCGAATTTCAAATTGATGATGACGATTGTTTGAGGTTCAGAAGTCAGTTGTGTGTTCCAAGAAATTCAGAACTCATTTCGATGATTATGAATGAAGCCCATTGTAGCCAAATGTCAATTCACCCGGGGAGTACGAAAATGTACAACGATCTGAGACGCCAGTTTTGGTGGCATGGTATGAAACGAGACATTTCTGATTTTGTTTCGAAGTGTTTAATATGTCAGCAAGTAAAGGCGGAACATCAAGTGCCTACGGGTTTACTCCAGCCAATCATGGTACCTGAATGGAAATGGGATCGAGTCACGATGGATTTCGTATCTGGGTTGCCAATATCGGCAAGTAAGAAAGATGCGATTTGGGTTGTTGTGGATAGACTGACTAAGTCGGCTCACTTTATCCCCGTACGTACGGATTTTTCAGTGGATAAACTAGCTGAAATGATATTTCTCAGATTGTGAGATTACACGGGGTACCTATTCTATCGTGTCGGATAGAGATCCGAGATTCACCTCGCGATTTTGGAAGAAATTGCAAGAAGCTTTGGGTACCAAGCTGCATTTTAGCACCGCTTTTCATCCACAAACCGATGGTCAATCTGAGCGGATAATTCAGATACTTGAGGATATGTTGAGATGTTGCATCCTCAAGTTTAGTGGTTCATGGGAACGGTATTTACCTTTGATTGAATTCGCTTACAACAATAGTTTTCAATCAAGTATTAAGATGGCACCTTACGAGGCCTTGTACGGGCGTAAATGCCGTACACCATTGTTTTGGACCGAGCTCGGTGAAAGTAAAATTTTCGGAGTTGATTTGATTAAAGATGCCGAACAGAAAGTCAAGGTAATCTGTGAAAGTCTGAAGGCAGCCACAGATCGTCAGAAATCGTAAGCGGATTTGAAACGAAAAGACATTGAATATCAGGTGGGAGATAAAGTGTTTCTTAAAGTTTCGCCTTGGAAAAAGGTACTCAGATTTGGCCGTAAGGGCAAGTTGAGTCCGAGATTCATTGGGCCGTACGAAATCTCCGAACGGGTTGGTCGAGTTGCGTATCGATTGATTTTGCCCCCTTAACTTGAAAAGATTCACGACGTCTTTCATGTTCGATGCTTCGACGCTATAGATCTGATCCATCGCACATAATTAGCCCATCAGAGGTTGAAATTCAAGCCGATATGAGTTATGAAGAAGAACCGATGCGTATCCTAGCTCGTGAAGTGAAAGAGTTGCGAAACAAAAGGTTCCTTAGTTAAGGTTTATGGCTCAAACACGGGATCGAGGAAGCTACTTGGGAAACGAGAGCTCGATGAAAGAACGATACCCAAACCTATTTACCGGTAAGATTTCGGGGACGAAAATTTGTAAGTGGGGGAGAGTTGTGACAGCCTAAAGTGACCCTAGTTGGAAAGCGGTCTCGGGACCACTAGGCCGAGTCACCAAATTATTTGAATGTGATAATTATTGCCTAAATATGTGAATATAAATGTGTGAAAGTTTTAAGCTTCGATTTAGTTAATTGCATGTGAATTTAGTTGATAGACTTATGTGAGAAAATTTAGAAATGTGCTAGGCAAATGCAAGTGGCCTAATAGTGCATGTAATCAAAGGGGTGGACTTGCATGTCAATTTCCCCCATTTAAGTACTAGTGGCCGGCCATGAAAGGGATGATGGGCAAACATGTCATGAAACATGTTGTGTTAATGGAAAAATAAAATAAGAAGCATGGGCAAAACAAGTCATGAAACATGTTGTGTTAATGGAAGAATAAAATAAGAAGCATGGACAATAAACTAATAAGAAATTGAAGGAAGAAAACAAAGAGAAAAAAATGTGTTCACCATTCTCATGCATGACCAAAAAAAAAAAAAAAAAAAAGAAAAACTCTCATGTTGTTCTTGCCGAATAGGAGAAGAAAAAGAAGGAAAAGAGCTTTGAGGAAATCGGCTATGGTGGTTGATAGACTAAGGCTAT